>NW_021820488.1:302017-604034 GCF_901001135.1 Rhinatrema bivittatum | reverse complement strand
AGTTAGCAGCTCATGCTGTCTTTTCATACTTACTTCAGTCGTCAATAGGCTATTCTATAAGGCTATTAACACTCTGTCGACATCACTTCCTGCCTAATCCAATGCCTTCTCTATGTTCCATATATATGTTATTCATCTCATTCAAAAGAGTATTCAACCCGGAGCACAGCTGCATATCAGTGAGCAGCCATGACTCTTCCATGGTCTCTGTATGCTCTCGGAGGCCGCCGACAGCACTCCCACATGGTCCGGAGGCAGCCAATGTTACCTTGTCCCCTCCGTGGGAAGGGGCCTTATGTCCTCAGCCTTGTCTGCGGCATGGAGCTGCCCTCAGTTTTTTCTTTGCAGCCTGGACACCGAAGCCGATGTTGGGGCCTGTTCTGCGGCCTGCATCTGTTCTTGCTTCACTCAGGAGCAGGGACACTGCTCTCCAAGATCCTGCCCACTTCCTGCCTTAGACGCGAGGCTGCACCTCTCTTCCTTCTTAAAGGGCCAGCGAGGGAGTGGTCATCCTGATGACATTTTCGTGGGTGTGTCTTCTCAGCCCTATAAGAAGGGTCTGTCTTATAGAAACATATAAATGATGGCAGAAGAAGACCCAGCTTTTAATCTCCTCACCTTCATTGATTTAGTGCCTTCGCAAGGAGCCAGTCCTCCTTAGGACTTCACTGCATTCCAGCTTCTCCTAGGCACTCTGTTCCATGTTGGAATTCCATGTCTTCGTCTTCTTCTTCGTCAAGGTCTCTCGTCGGATCCCGTGTCTTCGTTTGTCCAGTTCCTGATGTTCCAACGTCCTTCTCTTCAGATCTCCTGATGTTTCATCCTTCAGAGCCCCTGACGTCCTGATGTCCTATTCTCCTGATGTCTTCACGTTTAGATGACCTTTAGCCAGATGTCCTCCTCCTCGGCAGCACAACCCTCCAGAAGATCCCGGCTTTTAATCTCCTCACCTCAGGTCCCATACTCAGAGTCCCTTGCACCAAGTCCTGTCTCCATACCCCTTGCTCCGTCTCGGAGTTCTTCTTGTGCTCCTATGCCGAGCCCCTTGCTCTGTGTCCTTGGATCCTGAGGCCCTTCTCCTTGTCCTGAATCCTGTCCGGGTCTTTGGAATCCCTTGGTCTGCCTCCGTCCATATGAATGAACTCTGCATAACCTGTCCCATATCAGCATGGTCCATGCCTGGCCTTGACTGGCTGTGGAGGGCGCACCTCGGTGCAAGCCTCATCAAAGTCTTTGACATGGAACTTCCAAGTAACCTGAGTTGGGAACCACCAGCGTGGTCCGTGACCTGCCTTGATTGGCTGTGTAGGGTGTGAGGTGTGGCAGTACCTATTCAGAATTCTTGATCTTGTGACTCTATTGGAGTCCTTCTCTTCAAGCAATCTCCTCAGTACTGTCTCACCTCTTCAAATAACCTGAGTCCCATCTCACCTCTTCAAGTAACCTTGAATCCCGTCTCACTTCTTCAAGTATCCTGAGTCTCGTCTCACCTTCTCCAAGTATCCTGAGTCTCGTCTCACTCCAAGTATCCTGAGTCTTCATCTGAGTCTGTTCATTCCAGCCCTCAGCCTCTGTTCATCCTGTCGTATCTGCCTTTCTGTTCGGCTGGTCCAAAAGGGCTATCGAGTGGCCGGAGGGCTACTCCAGAGACCAACATTGCATTGCTGGGTCTCTTCGATGCGATCAGGCTTGGCAGAGGCCAGGGTTCTGCATCTCCAGCCTGTGCTTGGACACTCCTAGCCTGCCTCGGCCCTTCCCAGAGCTCCTCTGTGGTTGCATCGTGGCCGAAGGGTACACAATCTCCCGGAATTGGAACCGCCTCCAGCATTCCCATAACAGTTTTCTAACTAAAAGATTAATGCAATTAATAACCTTGTTCTGTTTTGTTAGAAAATGAAATTTCAAAACAGGGTATTTGTTTCCTTTTATTTCAGAAACAAAAAAAAGAATACCACCAGAATTTAAAAATCGAAACATTTTCCTAGGCATTCCCTCCTCAGACGCTTCTTACCCCATCCATGGGGTAAGAAGGGCAAAAGCAACCCCATTGCATCCTGTTTTCAAAATAGTACAAGTTGGTTATGAGGCAAGTACCATTTGGTTATATACCCATACATTTCTGAGGCTGTTGCCAGCCTCAGGAATGGCTAGTGCCATTTTGGGAACAGGACCAGCAGAGCAGGAGTGACTGGGGCTCGCTTCTGCCCCATTTTGACTTTGGAGACCGCATGGAAAAGGTAAGAGCATTCAGGGAGGTTGGGAGATTGGTAGAGGCCTGAGGCAAGGCTCATTTCAAATTTTAGATTTTATGAAATTGATTATTAGTTCCAGATTTTACTGTAGTGAAATTGCAACTCATGCTGAGGGTCTGGTGGAAGAGTGTGTAAAAAAAAAATAGTTTTCAAAAACTATCACATTATAAAGAATAATCTTGCACAATGAATTGGAAATAATCAATGCTCTTAAACAAAAAAATGTTTAAAAAAGAGCAAAGAAAATTATAATGAGATCATATTATTTTCATGCAACCCATCTTTGTTGTGAGATTGAATAAAGGACTACAATTTTCCCAGACCTGTAACACAAATATCCCAAACCTCTCTCTTCTCTTCCCAGTGTGAGCAAATAAGCCTCTGGGCAGCTGGGGTTCCACCAAAAGGGGGGAGGAATAACCTTGGGCCCTCAGTGCAGTAGAGGAAAGGTCCAACAGAAATCTCCCTCTCAAGAGTCCTATCCATTAATTCGGAGAGTACTCACTGCAGTAGAAATGTAGACCATACTGAGCAGGGTGGAAATAAGTATTGCCAGATTCTTTTGATAGTGTTCAACATATTAACTGGTTTATAGAAGTTTGAAAAATAAAATCCAGACAACATTGAAAAACTAAAAAGGAACAGGAAAATAACTAAAAATATATCCATAGTTACCCTTCTTTTGGTTTGCTGAATCATTGTCCTTGGGACCCTCCCCGTGAAGGGTGGAAAGTTCCAACTCTTCCTCAATCATGAGCCAGAAAAGTGGGATTTTGGAAAAATAAGACTTGCCCAAGTTATCTTCCTCTCCTGTTAACTGGATGTTGAGGATCAATTAAGCTGGGACTCACTTACTCCTGAACGAGTGAGATAGCATTTACGTTAAGACCAATCAAATTCCAAAAACTCTCTTACTATCCAAAAGGTTCTTCTGTATGGTGGACCTTGAAGCCTACAAGACTACAACAAAAACTCAAACCCAGACTGTCCAGGTCTGACTCAACTCCAACAAAACTTCCCCCACCCCTCAACAACAATGCCAACCTTTTTTATAGGAAGGCTAAACCCATCCCCATTAAAGATGGGACTAAATTAGTGAGAGGCACAAGAAAATGAAAACTCTCCCCAAGCTAGAAGAACGGAAGACCAAACTTTGGTACAGAGGCAAAGCCACTGTTCCATCAAAACCACCCATATATTCCACAGAGATAAGACTACAATTGAAGGAGTAAGAAAAAAATATAGTAGAAACTATTTAACAGATAAAAGGAGAAATTTTGAAACTGTCTGCATTGGAATGCAGAGCATGCACTCCCGTGGGCTTGGCATCAATTTTCAAAACAAAGGTATGTGCGAACTTTCACTTTTACTCTTGCTGTGGGTACAAAGCCTGCATAGTCACTTGCATCAGCTTTTTCTGTGGATAGATTTTTTCAGGAAATGTATGTGTGAAGATGTTAAAAATGCCATCTGCATGTGTACTTTTCCTCTCCGACCTAAACACATTCCCGGGAAGGCCTCTTCTCAATTAGGTGAAAAATATGCATAGAATGGATCAATAACTCATATGCGACGTCATCTTTGAATAATTCTGGTGATCCAATAAAAGATATCGCTACCTACAAAAAATACAGAACTGTATTTATGTCATAAATATATTGATTTGAGCAGTCATTAAACAAATTCCCAAAACGTATTCTTTGTATCTTTTACACTACAGTATTTTTTTTTCTGGGATTAAAATATTAGCTCTGCAGCCACACATCAGTCTCACAAATCTGATCCAGTTTTACAAAATCAGTATCTTGGATTTATAGTATTTTCACCGGTGGCTAATACCACAAAGACCCAAGAATGCCCTAGCCAAAATAGGAGCTAATGTAGTATTATTTTAAGAGAAAGCATTACACAGCCTTTTAAAGAATATCCAATGTTTTTTATACAGAAAAATGTTTCTCCCCTGTTTAAAAGACATACATATTTTAAAGCTAAATCAAACCTAACTGGGGGATGGAGGGAGTATTCACTGAAAATGTTTAATCATAAGCTAACATTGATAAAACTTATTTTAAAAGATTAGGCCCTGCTAGACCCATATTCTTTTTGTAATTAGTGAGATAGATGCATCACACTACTAAGACTGCATAGCCTCCAAGAGGGTTTGCTTTAGTTTTGGGGGCAATCAGCATGAGGACCCCCTGAATATTATTTTGTAACTTGAACAGGCACAGCTGGAATGGCACTAGATTTGTTATTTGTAAAGCATCCGCAAATTTCACCACAGGCCTTTCTGGCAATGTTGATGCATCTGTGATTCAAACTGTTCTCCAGCTGTTCATTCTCTACTTGCAGATCCTTCTATCATAAAGTCCCAATGCATACTGATGGTTTCATCATACCCCTGATGCACCTTTATAAAAACATTCCTAACATTTGCATTTTGTGTGTTTCTTAAACAGGGTTTCTGTGAAGAAAGAGCATAGGATCTTGTGAAAAAGCCCAAATCTGGTACTAATTTCTGGGGTTACTGCCAATTTGTAGAAGCTGCTATTCATATTTCGTTGTAAATCCTTGCTCTGGTTTACATGTATATTTAGCAGAAGGTTCTCCCTTCCAGGCAAACATAAACACGTGGGGGCTTGCTACACAAAGAATGGGGATCATTTTCCTGAAACTACTTCAGAAGCTGTTCGGAATAAAGAAAATCAGCAGTGGAGTGCTATTTTAGAATTTATCTTCAGAAGCATTCTTGCTTTCAGCCTTTAACAAGACTATATTATCACAATGACCTTAAGATCTCAAAACTCCCGGTGCCATGCATTCAATCTTTGGTTGGAAAGTGGGGACCATGCTGTAGTATTGTGTTATTAAAACAAAAGATGTGCGTAGTGATGGCCACACACATTTTTTTTTGTTTTAGTAGCAAAAGCCTGTACTAATCCTGTAAGCACAGCTCCCAATTTCCTGTGACAGCTCAAGGGTATATTCTGCAAGCAAGAGTTAGAAAACTCAGCAACAATGTTTCTGAAATTCTGCAACAATCAGGTGACCCGTTTACATAAATTTGCATATTAAATGATGTGAGCAGTGGCTCAAAGTCAGTTTTTTTTTTCTCTCTCTTACAATTTGTAAGAAACATGGGGCAGGGGTGAAGTCCTTTAAGAAAACCTGTCCATATATCTCTGGCGTCTGTGAGTGTTATTCTAAAGAAGGTGCAGCTGTATGTGTGTGTGTGAGACAGAGTTTATGGGCAACGATGGCAAATTTCCAAAGCAGTTTAAGAAGGTAAAAAGGCATTTTGCTGGCATTGATAGACTGAAAATCGCCAGCTCTCTGAAAGGTCGATATTCAAAAGTTAGCTGTTTTTCTAAGTTAGCTGGATAACAGATGCGATATTCAGCGGCACAGCTAAACCACTGAATATACGATTATGTAGGTACCCGCTCTTAGCCGTATAAGCTAGAACCAGCTAAGTTAAACCTGGCCAATGGTAGGTCTAACTTAGCAGCATAATGCTGGTAAGACCGAATATTACTAGCTAGCTGCATAATTTATATGGCTAACTTGCTCTATCCCGATCCGTCCACTATTTATTTATTTATTTATTTATTTTATTTAAAAATGTTTATATACCACCTTTACAATTCAGAGAATTAATCAAAACGGTTTACAACCAAACATACATAATAACTGAAAAAATGGAAATAAAAAGTGGTATCCATATTATTCAGCGAAGCATATTCAGCAGTCCGCTGCCTAGCTGCATAAGTTACACTTATGCGGCTAAATACTAGTGCTGAATGCATTTTGAATATTGACCTCATTGTGTCTAAAAGTGCACATACCACAGCATGGGAACTTTTAACCCCCTAAAGTCAACTTCCTTAGGACATGTTTAGGATGTGGGAAGAAAATAGTGCACATTGATTGCATTTTCATATTCACACTCATTTTGAAAAAGCACTCGCACAGAAAGTAGGTACAAATGTCCTCTTTCACTTTGTGACCTATCTTAAATTCATGGTGAAAGTATATTTCACGTTCAATATTAGGACAAAGACCCCAGATAAAATGGAGGCACAGGCTTTGCCCCAGTGCAGACAGTATGAATATTGCACCCGGGGACGGTAACTTTTAAACATGTATGCACATGTGCCGGCTCACGCCAATGGTCATGGCCATTTTATACACGTATGTTATAAAATCGGCAGTGCGCACATACATGTATGCGCAATTTTATATGGACGCACGCATGTGCGCTCAAATGCCGCCTCTACCACTTAAGAGGGGGATTTTGCTAGGCACACATGCCAATATTTCCCTAGTTCATTCCCAGTTCACCCCGGTAAAAGGATTGGGCTTCCTAACCCCCCTTAGCTAGATAGCCTTGACCCTTCAAACCCCGCTGACTAGCCCTGATGTTTTTTTATTTTAAAACTTACACGCCTTCCATAGCAGAAGTAAAGTTACGCAGTAGGGGACTCCGGTGCATGCTTGCCCACGTAAATATTTACGCACAGACTTTATGTTGCAGACCCGGACCACCCATGCCACTCTGTTTTTTGCCTTTTCGATTTGTGCACATAATGGAAGTTACGCGTGTACTTGGGCGCTTCTTAAAATTCGAGCACGTATCTCCTGGCTTTGGTAGTGCTTTTAAAATCCACCTGAAAATGTTCAGCTGGTTTTTCTGAAGCAGTAATTTATGTGCTAGAATGCTGCATAATACAAACTCAAGAACTGTGGTGAGTGGATTGAAATTAGGGATATGATTTCTTTGAAACCAAATGGGAAGTTATTTCAATTTGGTTTACAAATGAAACAAAAGAAAAGTACTAGATGATGCATAACCTTTGCCTCCCCCCCCCCCCCCCCCTCCCAGTGTCCTACTGGATAATCCCCCAAATAATAATTTTTGGACCATTTTGTAGGCCATTCAATTTGAAATTTAACAGTACCTTACACATTACTTTAATTTATTATGTATGATCAGAATGTGCAATAGCGAAAAAAGCATTAGATTGACCGTATTTAGGGGTGAATTTTAAAAGCGTGGTGTGCATCAAAGCCAGGAGTGCAAAAGTCAGGCCAGCATGCACCATGCAGACTTTAAAAGGTGCCTGAGTACGTGAGTATCTCCCGGTACACGCACAAATAAGAAGTTGAAAAGTGGGCGGGGTATGGGCGGATATGGGCGTTCCAGGACTTTAATGCAAAATGTGCATGTAAATACTTACATGCACAAGTGCATGCTGGGGTCCCTTTCTGCATAACTTTACTTCTGCTCTGGATGGCGGGTAAATCAGGAGCAAAAAAAAAAAAAACATCGGCTAGTCAGCAGGGTTTTAAGGGTAGCGGCTAACAGGGTAAAAGGGAAGCTGAGTAACTAGGAGGGGTTTCAAAGTCCTATCCTTTACCTGGGTGAACTGGGAACAAACTGGGGAAACTGGTAATTGCTTTGGCGCATGTATCTACCAAAATTCCCCACTTATGTGATAGAGGCGGCATTTGCACAAGTTCACATAAAATTGTGCACTTATGTACGCGTGTACAGCCTATTTGATACCATGCACGCATATATGCGTGTATGTTATAAAATGGCTGCATCCTTTAGCATGAGCTGGCATATGCAAATGCATGTATGCCCGCACAGCTGTTTCAAAGTTACCATCCCTGCATATTGTATTTCATGAAGCACATAATGCTGGAGCAACCTTTATTACAAAAAGTGGATTGCCAAAAAATTAGGTAGAAGCAAAAGCTGGGTTCAGAGCACATGGGGCAAGACGGCCAATGAGTGTTTTACAGAATTTGGTGATGATCAACTGCTAAACTTGTCTCAAGAAAGCCAAAAAATTATTAAAAATTCTAGCAACAAGCAGCAAAAAAGTTGTTACCAGGTGGTATGAATGATTATGGCTGAGAGGAGGAAAAATGTTAATAGAGAAACAGTTTATCATTATCGAGTCAGGACTGGTATATAGGCATTTATTTGGAAACCATTGAACACTGAAACCCATATCTAAGACAGGCTCTGACTGCTGAATTGGTTATAAAATTGGAATGAAAAGAATTTCTTTCATTTAGTGCCTTCCGACCAATTTTTCATTTGCTCAATTCAAAAACCAAAGTTTCAAAATGATCAAGGCTGATCAAAAACTTTGAAATTAGCAAAGAGGAATATTATCACCAAATTGTCAGAAACCCTACTTGCATTTGTCTTTTTCTCATATTTACAGTGAAGAAAATGCTGTGGGTAATCAAAGAACGTGGGGAATCTTGGGATGGCGCCTATTTTTGGAATATGATTTTAGCCAAAAATGTTATCCCATTTTTGAGGGATCTGGAAAAGGTTTTGGTAGTAGGCGAAGCTACTTTTGTCCATGATAAGGCGCCATGTATGTGAGCCAACACCACGCATAAGCTGCTGAAATAAAATGGCGTAGTGTTGGCTCGCCTACATGGCCAGGGATATCTCCAGACTTGAACCTGCCGAAAACGTAGGTGCCATTATTAAGGATGAGGTGGAGAGTTTAATGTTGAAAGAAAGTGGTTAGGGATGTTATTCCACCAAAGCTTTGTGTCGAAATTTGGGATTGGTCTTATTACATTTGGAAAATACCAATTTATTTCAAAATGTGTTGTGTTCATACCTCTCTCATTTTAAAGCCATTTTGCAAGCTAACAGTGGGCATACCAGCTATTAATTATATGTTTAATTCTTTCTTGAATGCTGATTAAAATGGTATTGCATGTTTCTATCAGATTTCTTGTTGCTGCTCCAATGGGGGAGGCAAAAGTTATGCAACACCTGGTACAATTTCTTTCATTTTCCTTTATTTCATTTTTTTTTTTAATTGACTATGCCTGGCCCTGCTGAGAAAAAAAAAACCCTTATTTATCTTCCCCAAGGCCCCCAGCCTCCCCTGGACCCTCTGGCTTCATGAAGTCTTTAAAATCTGTTTAAATCTTTATGAGGCATATTGCCCCATGAGGCACATTGCCCAATCAAGGCTGGTGCCATTATTACTTTCTTCCATACATCATGATGATTGCCTGAGTCTAGTAGCCACCAGTGCCACTGTGTATGGAAGAATGTAATAATGGCGCTAGCCTCAACCTGTTGGAACCATCTGAAATAGTAGCAGCGGCAGGGGCAAGAATGACTGACTTTTATTAAAAGTGGCTCTGCCCCATGATGTTTTAATTATATTTTAAAGATGTCATAGGGTAAGATGGTCCAAGGGAGGCCAGGGAAATTAGGGAAGGGCTTGGGAGATGGATAATTTATTTCTGGTGGGGCAGGAACAATTTGGTGGGGTGGGACAATTTTTTTTTGTTTATTTTGTTTATAATGAAGGCACTGAGTGACAGTTACACTGAGTGACAGTTACAGCTGAAGTCAAGCAGTGAAATGGCTTGCATTGTGCTTCCTGGTAGGCATTGGGAACCCTGCACAGTGAGAGTGTCAGCTACAACTCTAAAGCAGACACGATGGGATTGGGGGTTGGGCTCCATTTGGGAATTTGATCTATGTTGGGTAAATGCGGACAAAATTGCTGCAGGGCATACTAATTGGCCTTTTGGTCTTTATCTGCAATCATTTACTATGTTTTGTTTCTTATATTAATATATTTTGGGCCAGATTTTAAAAGCCCTCCGCACGTGAAACTCGGGGGTTTATGCAGGGCCGGCATAAGGGGATTTGGTGCCCTAGGCGAGCCTTCTCCCTTGCGCCTTCCCCCCCCCCCCCCCCGGGTCGCACCGCCAATACCCCCCCCCCTCCCGGTCTCGACCCCGACTCCAACACAGAATGATTCACTTAATAATTTTTATTTATATTCCTCCTTTCATGAAGCTTCAACATAGGCAAATCACCTCACCTTCCATTGTCTTACATACAAATTTAAGACCTGATTTACTAAGACATTTTCTCCCATTCTGGGGACAGGGGAAAATACTCATTGCAACTTAATGTAACTCACTGTGAGTTACCAATGAAAAGACAAGCTAAAGGGCGGATTTTCAGAAGGACACGCGCGTAAAACCCGGCCTTTAAGTGTGTGGCCGGGCCTAGCGCACGCCAAGCCTACTTTCAGAAGTGTATTGGTATTTTTAAAATCTATTTTAGAAGTATCATCTTTCTTTCCACATTAGCAATACAACAAAAACCTGTTTTCTATTACCTTTCTTATTTTCTACATTGGAGAAGCCATACAGGAAACAAACTTCTTTTTTCTATAGATAATGTTAGGGAAAAACAAACGAAAAAGTAATATGAAATCATTATTTCTACATTAGCAGGCTTTCCCCGGGTAGGGTTATCATTTGAAGGAGTTGCATGTTGTGTGATGATATTTGTCTAATCACCTCCAAGCCTGAGAATGCTCTAAGAATAATATACCTTGAATATCAAAACAGCTTGAAATATTTATAACCAAGGAAACAACGGGCAAATGTTCATAAACAAAGTTGTTTGGAGATCCCTTTATTAATTTTTAATTTATTTTCAGTCAATTTCTTATGACTTCCAAATTCCTGTAGGGGATTCTTTTAATTAGTCATGTGTAAAAAATTCATTAAAGCAGCTTTTTTTTCTCTTATTGCAAATTTACATTTCTAATCATATAACAAGAAATGCCATTGGGCAGTGGGACATCATTAATGTAGTCCAGACACTTGAAATAGAACCCAGAGCAAGACAAGTAATTATGTCATAAACAGAAATTCAGGAATCCTATAAGAAAAAGAGGAAAAAATGTGCTGGTCAACTGAAAAGTTGAAAAAATATATATATTAAAAAAATATGGTACTGGATTATTTACATAAGCAAAAAATCAAGACAGATTGTTCAGCAGAAGTTCTTACATACTTCTTAAGCACCTATATACTAACATGCATTACATTTGGAAGGCTGCCACAAGTAACCTTTCAAATTTACTATCGGGCCGATGCAATATCGGTGTGCATTAAACGGGCGCTCTATCATGAGCGCCTGCTCCCTTAACACACTTCGATCCACCTCTCCCGGGTGCCCAATTTAATATTTAAATCGGGTGCCATGGGAAAAAAAAGGCACAAGGGAAAATTGTGTGCCTCTAGCGCCTCCTCAGCAGTGGGCACCCAAGAGAGGTGGTTATCAGCCGGTTAGGAAAATGGATGCTCAATTTAAGGAGCATCTGTTTTTCTAACCTGAGCACAGCCACAGGTTAGGAAAAAGGATGCTTGTTAGTTGAGCGTAAGATATGGAGCCCCATCCAAAAAAAGCATTATCCCTACTAAGGGACTCCCATCTGTCTAATATTATCCCATTGTCAACATTTACTGGTGCTATAGTTTGCAAAGAAATGTATAAATTTGTACTTTATGAAAATGCAGGCAGAAGTTTAGAACCACCAACATACTTCTCTTCTATTATTAATCAATTTGACCTGGTCTAAGGACATAGATGCCTCACAAAAGGATGCTCTGATACAGCCTGCCCCACTCTTTGCACCTTGTAAATTGTCCATATTAACCAGATATTCTATAACCACTACAACATATATTTATTTTTCTCCATCTTATCATGGAACCGTTCATCATAATTATCAACCCACATAATCTTTGTAGCCAGTCAAGATAGCATCAGCATATGTCAACAGTACCCTTTATTATGATTTGGTTATAATGACCCACTATCTAGTTCAAAAGATTGTGAGACATTCACCTATTCCCATCCATACTACAGGGGGCACTAGTACAAACTGACTACCAACAGCCAGTAAGAGAAAAATCATTTTGTTATAAGACATATTATGAGCAGTGCTTATCAAGCAATGTAGAGTAAATGCCAATGTAGCTCTTCTGAGCAGTTTCACTCAGTTAAATACTTCACAGCTCCTATACTTACACATCAATGAGTTAGTTTGTTTGCATAATATTTTCCAACTGGTTGACATTATAATTTTATCTCATATATGCTAATAAGACTGAATTCTGGTAAATCATATGATTTCTTGTAAATTAAGTCCACAAGGCAGAAATGAAACTCATTGCTGAACTTTAACAAAGTAAGTAATGTTTAGCTTCGGTATATTGAGCTTACTTTAGTATTTCAATAGCCTAGGCTATTTCTACAAGTCTGATCATTACAATCTCATTGTGTTGTGATTATGCTATTATTATCTTTCTATTTCTTCACTGCCATCAAATTAGTCTGGATTCAAAGAGAATTCTCTAGGGATGTGCAGAGGGACGCCATACGTTGCATTCGGAATTCGTATTCGTCGGGGGGCAGATACGTTGCATTTGGCAAGGGGGGCCCCCAATACGTTAATGCGTTCATTCTTATTCATTTCCTGGCTAAAATTGAATTAACTACAACCCGCCACCCTCCTGACCCCCCCCCCCCCCCCCCCCAAGACTTGCCAAAACTCCCTGGTGGTCCAGCGGGGGGTCCGGGAGCCATCTCCTGCACTCACACCCTCGGCTGCCAGTATTCAAAATGGCACCAGTAGCCTTTGACCTTACTATGTCACAGGGGCTACCGGTGCCATTGGTCGGCCCCTGTCACATGGTAGGAGCAATGGATGGCTGGACCACCAGGGACTTTTGGCAAGTCTTGTGGGGATCAGGAGGGTCCCGCAAGACTTGCAAAAAGTCCCTGATGGTCCAGCGGGGGTCCGGGAGTGACCTCCGCAAGACTTGCCAAAAGTCCCTGATGGTCCAGCGGGGGTCCGGGAGTGACCTCCTGCACTTGGGCTGTCGGCTGCCAGTATTCAAAATGGCATCGATAGCCTTTGCCCTCACTATGTCACAGGGCCAACCAATGGCACCGGTAGCCCCTGTGACATAGTAAGATCAAAGGCTATCGGCGCCATTTTGAATACCAGCAGCCGAGAGCTCGAGTGCAGGAGTACAGGAGTGCAGGAGTGCAGCAACCAGAAGTGCACACAATATTCAAGGTATGGTCTTGAGCGATACAAAGGCATTATGATATCCTCTGTTTTTTTTTGCCATTCCCTTCATAATAATTCCAAACAATTCATCAGAAAATGCTGCATATACTTTCTTTCTTGCATAATCATGAAAATTCAGTTGTGCAACCATTCATCTGTTGATTTCAATGTTATATGGAAATTCATAAGAAAACCTCTTAAATTCTGTACATGGCCATGTACGCAGTATGAAATTCAGTATGTGGAATTACATTCCAAAAGTTCAATGCATTCATACTCAGGAAGATCAAAGAGGATAGTCAAATAGACTGTCTGAAATCACTTTCAATTTTAACTTCAACCCATCTTTCAAGGGGTGAAACCGAGGTTACCTAGCTTAGCAGATACACGTCTTTTAAATTGCAATCATTTTTATTTTATGTAATTCAACAATGGCAACCTGTATTTATAATAATGCAAACTTGCTAATGAAAAGTTCTCAGGAACTTTTGCTTGATGAGCTAAACATTAAATTCAGTCATGAACTTTTGCACTTTCAATATCCAAACAATGAAAGACCAGTGGAATCTCAGTTTAATTTCCTCTCTTTAAATTCATCAGTTTTTATAAAGAAAGCTTTATATGAATAACTACACGTCTACAGTCCCAAAATAAACAAATAAATAAAAATTACAATGTCTTTTGCCGTATCCTCAAAGATACTATCACATGATTTAGTCATGCAAATCAAATAGAAAGAAGTTCTACCCAAGTGCAAAGGATCCTATGCTGGTGGTTCAAAGCTTTCCGGGACCCACATATGCACACAAATGAGCTCTTTGACTTTGCGTGGCTCTGGGAAAAAAAGAACTCCCCCTCTATCAGAGTCCTTATGACCCTCCCCCCATCTTGACATGCCCTGAAAATTTGGTCTGGTTAGGACAGCAAACAAAAATGTTATTAGGGACACACACAGACAGCAATTTTAGAAGCCTTCTTTTCCTTCAGAATATAGGATAAAACTGGAGTTGGTACTCTCCAGTTCATCAGTTCACTTTTTATTAGTGAGTCAGTAAGCTACTTCTACAGTTTAATTTTCTTACAAGTCCTTTTAATTTGTGATTTCTGTGTAGGGCCTGTGTTACATATTTTCACCTCTAATGTGTTGTTCCTAGGTTAGTATTTTATGTCAGTCCCATTTGCATAATATAAGAATAAGTGGATGGGCCATAGGTTGGCTAGGAGACTGTCACAAACTGCAACAAAAATCTGAATTTCTGTATAGACTGCTATTTTCAAATGATCAATAAGGGTAATTTATTATGGAGTAAGGCTGCTGGGCAGGGCCAGTTTGTGAGTTTCTTTCATGTTTCACAATAGGGGGGAGGGGCAAGGAAGGCAGGGGGCAAGTTAATGGTCAGGGAGGTGGACAGGATATGTGTTTTAGAGGTTCAATAAGCCTTCATGTCTGTTCACTGACTGCAAATTCAAATATGCTTGCTCCTCTTGCAAAGCAGTTCACCCTGCATGCAAATGTGCTAAATGTCCCTCTAGGGGAGGTGCTAAAGGAGGCAATCTATGACATCTTAACCAAGATTGCCCCAACACCAATTCAATTGGACACTATCCAGGCATGGTTAGAGCTGTATCCTGACAAGGTAATGGCAGTGATTTAGAGGGAGGTTTTCATATGAGTTTTTAGGATACCCTATAAGGGTTCAGGGCTTACAGGGAAGATGGCAAATTTCAGATCAGCACTCAAATTCAAGGATGAAATGTGGGATAAACTTGCCTCCAAGTTGCAGCTGACTAGGATAGCAGTCCGTTCCATTTCCCACCATTTAAGGCGATGTATCTGTCACCTTTGGCGATAGGGCCAAAGAAGGATCCTGTCAAATATAGGATGATTTTGAATTTGCCTTCCCTCCGGGGTCATCAGTTAATGATTATGTGCCTTGTGATTTCTGTTTGATATGATATGCTTCATTGCAGTCAACAGTGGCCTTAGTCAGGAGGCCAGTAAGGGAGTTTTGATGGCTGATATTTGGTCTACCTTTCATTTTCTGCCAACACACCAAGATAGCTTTCCAATGTTGGTCTTCTCTTTTGAGTGACACTTTTTTTGTGGACCACTGCTTACCCATGCATTGTTCTCTCCAGAGTTACTTTTTCAGGATATTCAGCATTTTTGTGCATTGGGTCATGGTGCTGCTAACCTAGGTGGACAGCATAATGCTTTTAGATGGCCCGGGACATGAAAGTGCTTGTTTGAATTTGTTATTGGGTTTCATAGAGGTGGCAAGTCAGTTTTGCATACTGATTACACAGGAAATGACTGAGGGCCCTATGTTGAGGGTTACATTTGAGTTGGTCTCTGACTTGATGATAACTAGGCTATCCAAGGAGAAAGTACAGAGGCTTAGGGCATTGGTATGACAGGGAATAGCTAAAAAGCCCATTTCAAGGCAAATGCAGTCCCTTATCAGTTTCTTGAATATTGCTTGAAGAGTCACACCCATTAGAAAGGCATTTTTAGACAGCTCTCATCTGTGATGGTTGGAATTAAACATGGGCATCATTTTATATGGGTGACAAGAAGGATCTGAGAGGAGCTGAGGGTATGGTGTGCTATAGGGATGTGCAGCCAAAAAGTTTTCGTTGCATTCGTGATTCGGATTCGTCGGGGCGCAAATGCGTTACATTCGGCCGTATGGCGCCCCGATGCGTTAATACGTCGAGTTAAATTCATGTCCCGGCTAAAATTAAAATTAATGACAACCCCCCACCCTCCTGACCCCCCCAAGACTTACCAAAACTCCCTGGTGGTCCAGCGGGGAATCCAGAAGCCATCCCTGCATTCTCACACCCTTGTTTACAGGTTTCATCATGGCGCCAATAGCCTGTGTCACAGGGGCTACCGGTGCCATTGGTCAGCCCCTGTCACATGGTCACCGGCGCCATCTTGTGCTCCTACCATGTGACAGGGGCTGACCAATGGCACCGGTAGCCCCTGTGACATAGTATGGGCAAAGGCTATCGGCGCCATTTTGAGTCCTGGCATCGGACGGCCGGCGTGCAGGAGGTTGCTCCGGGACCCCCGTTGGACCCACAGGGCTTTTGGCCAGCTTGGGGGGGCCTCCTGACCCCCACAAGACTTGCCAAAAGTCCAGCGTGGGTCCGGGAGCGACCTCCTGCAGGCCGTCCGTCCGATGCCAATACTCAAAATGGCGCCGATTGCCTTTGCCCTCACTATGTCACACATAGTGAGGGCAAAGGCGATCAACGCCATTTTCAGATGCAAAGTGATCGCGTCTTGAGACGCTTTAGGGCTTTGGGAGGAGTTGGTCACAAAGGAGTGCACTTGATTGTGGGCCACTCGTTTGTGCATTTGACTTTAAAAAAGGCTTTGATTCACCCTTAAGACAAACATTTGGGGCTGGCAGCTGGGAACTTGGAAGTTCAGAGGTTTGGCATTTGCAGAATGTGATAAGACCAGCTGTTTCCAGTTGTTTTGAAGCACCTGTTACGGCTATGCCTGCTTTGTAGCCGCCTCACCACCAGAGGTCCTCCTCGAGCATGTCCTTCTGGCTGGCCCACTCCTTCCTTCCTGTCTACTCTATACACCACTCTTGTCTTTATAACCCTGTCTAGCAGTACCATCGGCGCTTCAGCATCGAGCTCACTTGGGCTCCCTGCTCTAGCCTCCCGTGCTTGGCCTTTGGGCCTTCTGTCTGCTTCTGTGTTGCCTTGCTTGCGGTGTTTGGCCTTCGGGCCTGTTCTGTATTGCCTTGCTTGCTGTGTTTGGCCTACGGGCCTTCTGACCTGACTCGCCTTGCTCTGTGTGTGTGTCTGGCCTACGGGCCCTCTGCCTTCTGTATGTGTGTGTGGCCTACGGGCCCTCTGCCTTCTGTGTGTGTGTGTGGCCTACGGGCCCTCTGTCTTCTGTGTGGCCTACGGGCCCTCTGCCTTCTGTGTGTGTGTGTGTGGCCTACGGGCCCTCTGCCTTCTGTGTGTGTGTGTGGCCTATGGGCCCTCTGCCTTCTGTGTGTGTGTGGGCCTACGGGCCCTCTGCCTTCTGTGTGTGTGTGTGGCCTACGGGCCCTCTGCCTTCTGTGTGTGTGTGTGTGTGGCCTACGGGCCCTCTGCCTTCTGTGTGTCTGTGTGGCCTACGGGCCCTCTGCCTACAGGGTGTCTGTGTGGCCTACGGGCCCTCTGCCTACAGGGTGTGTGTGTGGCCTACGGGCCCTCTGCTTACAGGGTGTGTGTGTGGCCTACGGGCCCTCTGCCTTCAGGGTGTGTGTGTGGCCTACGGGCCCTTTGCCCTGCTGCCTTCGGGCCTATGTGTTTTATGTTCATTGTCAGTGCTGTCCTGGTTTGTCTGTACCGTTCTCTGTCAGTCTTGTTTTCTCTTCTCGGTCACTTATACATCCAGCCATTATCACTCTTACATGCACGCTTCCTGAATTCATCCTTACCAGCATCCAGTTCCAGTTTCCTGTACACCTGTACCTGCATTCACATTCATACATACCTCCATGCAGTATCAGTACTTAAGTTCACCCTTACCTTCATGCATCTGATATTAGGTATCCCCAGTCAGTGTGAAACTCCATTTGCCTATTCCACCTTCCCACTTGCCCATAGGGTTCATTCATTCCTGCCTGCACCAGCCAGCATCTGGACTCGTCTGCAACCCTGCCTCTCTCCACCCAGAGACACCCCTGTTAGTGGTGTTCTCAACTCCTGACCGGAGCCCTACCGTGACACCACCTGAGTGGCATGGAATCTCCAGAAGCTGTGGTCATTCATTTGGGGGGTAATGATGTGGGATCATGGTCCTGCCATGAGTTTATAGCAGCAGTCAGGAAAGATTTGAGCATGTTGATGAAACTGATGCCACGTATGCATCTGGGATGGTCTGATAATATCAGGAGGCCTAAATTTGATAATTAGCCACTCTGGAGGTGGGGTGTTTAAAAGGTAATTAACCAGATTGGCTCTTGGTTGGTGTCAATAAGTGGGTTTCAGGCTCGGCATAAGTGGGCCAAGGAGGAATGTCCCAGGCTTCATAGGTTCGATAGAGGTCACCTACATGGCATGGGCATTGATCTTTTCAACAATTTGCTCCAAGAGGCTTTGGAAACAGTCTTGACACACAGTTTTCAAGGCTGCAGCTTTTGGGGGAATGAGTGTTACTCTCTAGATCTCTATGGTGGAAGAACCAAGCCCTGGTTAATTATGTATAAAATAGTTCACTTCATATTGAGCAAAGGAAATTCACGTTATTGTACATTCATTGGGGGGGGGGGGGGGGCTGACAGCAGTAAGTGGTGAGGTCACTGTCCTAGCTGCTGGACCTCCTGTTGAGTTGTGGCAGTGAGGTTTCAGTACATAACAGTGGTCTGCCAGTTCAACCTCAGAGGCTGTGGTGGGCTGTTGGTGTCTGCTGCTTAGTTGATGTGGTAATGCCCCGAGTTTGAAGGGGGAGGAGCTCAGGTTAGTGGTGGCTTCTTGTTTAACATTGTTTCTGGGCTCAAGTTGCGTGTTTGTTTCACCAGGCAATCAACAGCGGCCTTTTTTAAAATCTATTCAGTGATGCGTTGTGTGCTTTTTGGGGATGGGAGCATGAGGAGGAAGCCAAGGATATCCCGAATGCCTATGTCAACTTTTAACTTTTACCTGTTCATGCAACATGAGACCATACTTCTTGCTAAATCTTGTCAATCCTTGGGTGTTTCTTAGAATGCTGAAGGCATACATATTTAAAAAGGGTTCAGTTATAGGCACAGAGCAGAAGAGCGTCTTTTGAAAATGAAGCGCATGGTATTTTAAACTGATCCCTTTCGCTGTGGCAGATGATGAAAGGATAGGAAATGGAAGCTTCGAGCTCACACAGAGACAGGAAAATCTCCAAAGGAAATGAAGTGCGTCACTGAGCCCACAAGTTCTGCACGGACGACCTTGGGCTGAACACTAACCAGATACTTCCAATGAAACTTTTATTTTTATTAGGTAAGTTATGCTCTGTTTTATAACTTGTAAGCACGATGATGAAGGACAAATCATTTATTCAAGCAAGGTTTAGTAAAAAAGATTGAGGTGGAGCATGTTTTCATAGTGCTGAATGTGAACAATGAAGCTTCTAAGCTTACCTGACAGAGTGAGATTGCTTTTAGCGTTTTTTTCTGATATTACAATAAATACAATAAATAAATACAGTGAGAGCGAGTCTGCTAGAGTACACCTTGAGGTTATATAACACAATGATGTTTAGGAATATTTGTATGCTGTCGGGAGGGCGAGGAACTTGTGCTTTACTTTTTCAAACTAATGGAGCCGATGTGCAAACTAATTATCCCATAGACGTAAAATGGGGGCAAACTATGGCTCCAGGAGTTTCAACAGAAATGCTTTAGGGCTCGGTTTGTTCTGAAACAACAATGAAAATACATCTTGAGCACCTTCATACTATGCAAAGAAATTAAAATACGGTTACTATGTGCAAATGGATGATAAATTTGAAAACTATGCTTTTTTATTTTATTTCTCCTGAAAAGTATTGTTGTTGTTCAGGGTTCCAAATGTTCTTATGAAAAAGAGATATGTAAAACTAGAAATAGCAATTTATAATATCTTATGTGCAAAAATGAGGGAAAAGGATAGAATAATGGAACTTTAAAGGTAACCTTGGCAATTAGTTCTATCTTGTCCTTTTTAGCTTCTGCTGTTCTATAAAATGCCCATAGCAAAGCTGGCATATTTTTCTTTTAGATTCAGTACTAACTTATCTATTTACCATCGCGTTTTCTGTTTTCTAGCCAATACATACAACCTAGAAATTTTCTTTGAGTCTTGGAAATACTCTCTTTTGAACTTTATATAATTCAGTAATTTGTTAAACCTTCTAAAAGCAATGCATAGGCTCCATGCAGTAAATGCGATCTTGCCCTTTTACTGGGAAGGCACAGTGGTTTGAACTTTTGTAGATGAGCACTTTTGAAAGATTGGGATGGAAAGCGAAATAAACAAACCAATGCATGAGTTATTGGTTATCAGACTGCAATATCAAATGATTAGAAAATGCTCATTGAAAAAGAAAAAAGAGTGCAAGCTTATTTTTCATACAGTTGGATGTTCCAAACATTTTTGCTGTCTTTCTTACTATTGTTGTTTTTCCTTTTCTGCTTAGTGTGTGTGTCCATGCCCCTGGACCAATACTGTGTGTCTTCAGAATGTTTAAGAACGTGTCATATAAATTCTAAATGTGAAAGTCGCAATGGAATTCATGCTTGCTTTTGCACAATAGGATACACGGGAGATGGCATACAATTCTGTGATGGTACAGTATATGAATTTTTCTGCTTATGATATTTAATATTCATAACACAATTTAATTTTTTCATGTAATTAAATGCAATTACAATCTATGTATACTTGTGTACTAGTAATATCAGAAAGACCTAACACTGTTGCAAATCAGAGAAGCATTTTATACAATATGTTCATTTATACTGTTGTTTTGTGATCTTCTAATTATTAAAATTTAAAGCTATGAACATGAATTGTGGCAAACTCTAAATAACTCATTACAAATTTATACTAAAGTACTGTACATCAAATGCTCCTAAAACATTTCAAGTTAAAGTTACTCACTGAAGTCCACAAACTTGTGATGGAAAATGAAAAAAATATCTCATGATTTAAACTTCCCAAGGGGAAACCTGTTTAACATTTATAACTAGTCATTTAATATTGTAAGTCTGGAGACAGGCAGATGTGTTTCCTCTTCACAAAGTGGAAGTAAGAAGGAGGCTGGGAACTACCAGACAGAAAGTCTGTCATGGGTAAATTAATGGAATCACTGCTAAAACAGAAGGATAATGCAATTTTTGGAATCCAATAGATTTCAAGATGCTAGGAAGCATGATTTACCAGAGATCAGCCTTGAAAGAGGATCCATTTTTTTGATTGGGTGACCAGACAGTTGTACTTGAACACAATTCCTCATAGCCAACTTATAAATAAACTGAGCACCAATGTTAATGATTCCTATCATGACTTACTGGGTTAGAAATCAGTTGAGTGGGAGGTGACAAAGGATAGTGGTAAATGGAATTCACTCTGAGGAGAGGATTGTTTCTAGTAATGTGCCACACATTACTAGACCGCTTCTTTTCAACATTTACATAAACAATATTGAGGCTGGACTTATCTGGAAAGGTTTATCTTTTTGAGGATGATACCCAATTCTGTAACAGGTACACACAAGCAGGGACGGATTGGCCTATCGGGGATCGGGCTTCCCTTGGTGGGCCCGTCTAGCTGGTCACGTGGTCTCAACCGCGTGGCTCTTCTTCAGCCCAGCCTCAGTGCCTCCCAGCCAGCCCCCGCCAGAGACCAAGCCGGCAGGGGCCGAAGAAATTAAAATCGAGCCCGGCGGGGGCCGAAGAAGTGAACACCAGTGCTGCAAACCGCCGCCGGAGACCAGCTGTTCAGCTGGGGGCCTTAGATTGGAAGAGTGCTTCTGTGTGTATGTGAGAAAGGAATGGTGTTTGTGTGTGTATGTGTGTATGTGAGAAAGGAATGGTGCTTCTGTGTGTGTGTGTATTTGTGTGTATGTGAGAAAGGAATGTGCGTGTGTGTCTGTGTGTGTGTGTGTGTGTGTGTATGTGTTTGTGTGTATGTGTATGTGAGAAAGGAATGATGCTTCTGTGTGTGACAGGGAAGGTGCTTCTGTGTGTAAGGCAGGAAGGGTGCTTTTGCATGTGTGTGGTGTATATGTGAGTCAGGGAGGGTGCTTGTGTTAGTCAATGTGTGTGTGCGAGAGAGAGATGGAGCATGTTTTTGGCTGGCTTGTGGCTGCAAGAGAGGGCATGTGTGTGATTGAGCCTGTTTGTAAGTGAGATAGAACATGTGTGTGATTGAGAGCTTTTGTGTAAGTGAAATAGAGAGAGCATGTGTGTGATTGAAATCCTGTGTGTAAGAGGGAGCGAGAGCATTGTGTGATTGAGAGAGACTGGCCAGAGAGGTGATGTGTGTATGTGTGAGACTGATCAGGGAGATGACTGGTATGTGTGTGTATGTGTGTGTGTGTGTGAGAGAGAGAAAGAGAGAGAGAGAGAGACTGGTTGGGGAGATGATTGGTGTGTGAGAGACAGAAACTGGTCTTGAGGGTATGACTGGTGTGTGTGTATGAGAGAGAGAGATAAGAGACTGGTTGTGATCCCCAAGGAAGAGGACCATGAGGACAGCTTCAGCAGCTACTGCTGCTTCTGGTGTGGCCTGCAAGGGAAAGGAGTAGGAGAACTGCTGGAGAGGGTAAGTAAAGGTGGCTTTTTAAGTTCATTTTTCTTGATTGACTACCATTTTAATTATTGGGTAGTATGTGATGTGTCTGCTGTTTGAAATATTTTATTGGTGTTTGGTAAAGGTTTCAAAATTTGCTTGAGTCTTTAATTATTGGATATTCTATTCATCAGCTGTTTTGAAATTATTTTATTAGTATGATTTTATAATTATGATTCATGATTTATATATCTTGATTTTATTGATTGTTTCATGAGGAATGGTGACATTTTTGTTTTTCCATTGTTGCACTGTATAGAGTCTGGCGTGATATGTTTTACAGTTTAGTTTTTGTCTGCACATTTCTATTTATACTTTATATGGCTTTATTCTGTATTTGGTGAGAGTTTGTGTTCTGCATGCAAAGACCAAGATGAAGCATTCTTTTAGCATGTGGTTTCTCTGTAGGGATCTGTAGTAGCTTGGCCTGTTCTGTTTCCCTGATAGGAGGTGTATTGATATTTTAGATTCTGGTGTAATATTTGTGGTATTCTTTTTCATAGGTGGGGTTGTTATTCTTTGAGTTTTGGCAAATAGTACTGTGTTGATATGGGAGGACCATGCCGAAATATAGGGGTGTGTACATATATATGTAAATTATATACGTAAATTATATTGTATATGTAATTGGGTACCCATGGGCCAGTTTGGAGAAAAATCCCCCGGGCCACTATTTTCCCACAATCTGCCCCTGCACACAAGAAAGGTATGAAAAACATGAAGAGGGATCTAGCAAAACTTGAGAAATGGTCTAGATTCTGGCAGCTAAGATTTGATGCTAAAAAATTCAGGGACCTTCATTTGGGCTGCAAAAACGAAAGGGAGAAAGGTGTGAAAGACTATGCAGAAAATAATGGTGAGATCTGGGTGTAAATGTATCCAGTGATCTCAATGCGGCCAAACAGGTGGATAAAATGATGGCAAAAGTCAGAAAGATGCTTAGGTGCATAGGGAAAAGAACTGTCAGCAGAAAAAAGGAGGTGATAGAGTCCCTGGTGAGACCTCATTTGGAATAGTCTGTACATTTCTGGAGACTATACCTTCAAAAGCATATAAACCAGAAGGAGTCAGTCCAGAGGGTTGTTACTAAAATGGTCTTAATTGTAAGGCATATGGAGAAAGATCTAAACATGTAAGCCCTCAAAGAAAGGCGGGATGGGGAGATATGATGGAGCTATTTTTATACTTCCAATATATCACTGCACAGTTGGTGAGCCTCTTTCAATAGAAAAGAGGTTTAAAGGGATGAAGGTGACAGGGGGTAGACTCAGGAATAATTTATTTATAGAAAGGGTAATAGATGCATGGAACAGCCTCCCAGTGGAGGTGGTAGAGAATTTAGGGATGTGCAGGGTCAAAAAATGTGTTTGGGTTTGTTCATTCAGGTCATAGGTCAGTCATTTGTCAGATTCATTTGAAATGAAAAAAAGAAAATGTGTTCCTTCATTTCATTCATTTTTTTGTTTTACATTGAAGTCAATGGGGGAAGGCCCACTGGCTTCACTATTAAAAGAAAAAGCAAGCCGAAGGCCAGGACCGACGTCAGCTAGTAAAAGGAAAATGACACCATCCTGTGGAAGGTTGCACCTCAGTGACATCAATAGGGCACCTTCATCCCAACTGGATGGTGCCATATTTGTGTCGTACATGACTATGGTGCTATCCACTTGGGAGGAAGACAACTCAGTCACATCATTGAAAAACATCCTTCCACCAGTCAGCATCATTTTTCATTGACAGAAGACAGTCGAAGGCCTGATCCTGGGCATCCAGGTTTAGGACCAGATCCTGGCATCGGCTCAGTTCTTGTCCCGCCAAAAGCCCAGTTTTTTGTTTTTGCTTTTTTTTATTCACGAATATGAAAATATCCCAAAATTTTCAGGTATTTTCATCTGTAACTAATTTCCGGTACCTTTCATTCCACCACATTGAAAATGGCCTCATTTACAGCATTTTACTCATTTGATTAAAATGATTGCACATCCCTTGTGGAGACAAGGACAGTCTCCAAATTCAAAAAGCATGGGATAAGCATAGGGGATCTCAGAAGAAGTAGTAGGGTTTGTAAAGCTGAGCAGTTGGTATGGATGGGAGGACTAGATAGGCCTTATGGTATTTTACAGTCATCATATTTCTATGTAAAAGACTGATGCCATCTTGGGATTTTGATGATATTGAGGGATTCACTTTGTCATAATGGGCTAAAATTGTCAAAAGAATTTATAAACATAAAATGCTGTTTTATGCATATTAATGGGCTTTTGGAGATTTCCAGGGGGTTGTATGTGTAAAAGAGATTTTGCGTATACTTTTATGTGCACAGCAAAGAAGCATTCTGGTGAGTAAAATTATATACAATATAATTTTTAAAATGATGCATGTAAATATGCGCATTCACTTTTACACCTGTTCCCTAGCAGGCGAATTGTATGAGCATATACAATGCTGGGATTTGTTTGCATTCGCTAATTTTCAAAGAAGACATACATGCAAGTCCACTTTGAAAATTCAAGATAAAGTCTGCATCTACTTTCTGCAAACTTTAGTTCTAAGCATGTTATAAAATTAGCTTCAATGTGAACTGGAAAACATGGTGGTATTCCTTCTTAAATGGTGCCACAAGAAGACCAATTTTCAAGTGATTTTGGCATTGAATCAGGATGAGGTTAATTGTTTTCTAAGTAGAATAATTTTCACCATATTTTTCAGTGCTTATTTATATACTGTGTATGTTTATCATCCTAGTTATGTAATGCTCCAGTAGAACTGCATTAGGTGTGATGAATTAAAGGGGGACAAATGCTTAGTACGTAAGCCATTTTAAATGTCACATCTAGTACTCGGTACTTCAAGCTATCATATTCTCTAAAATTGACTACTGCAACTCTCTCCTACTCGGCCTTCCTGCTTCCACTACAAAACCCTTACAGATGCTACAGAACGCCACGGCAAGGATTCTGATGAATACCAAAAGAAATGAACATATTTCTCCGGTTCTAAAGAGCTTACACTGGCTCCCCGTCAAATTCAGAATAATTTACAAAGCTCTAATGCTGATCCACAAATATATCCACATGCAGACCCCACTGGATCTAATCTTCCCGCTTCGACTACACACGTCAGCCAGACCTATAAGAGCAGCACACAAAGGCACACTCCACGCTCATCCCTCCAAGACCACTCTCAGAAAAAGGGCCCTCTCCACAGCAGGGCCCACACAATGGAATTCTCTTCCACCTGACCTGCGCCTAGAAATCTGCCAAAAGACATTCAAAAAAAAGCTTAAGACCTGGCTCTTCAGTCAAGCGTTTCCCTGAAGAACTGAAGCACGCCATAAGACTCTTTCACCTAACCGCATGACTTAACACAGATATCATTATTGTTACTTTAATTATTAATGTTATTAACGCTATTACTCTTCCTCCACCTCTATTCTTGTTTGTGACTCTCCCCAGAGTTGTTTTTTACAGGTTAAACTCCCCCGTTTATTGTAATTCCAACTAAAGTTATATGTAAACCGACGCGATATGATTTTTCATGAGCATCGGTATATAAAAACCTCTTAAATAAATAAATAAATAAATAGTAGTCTCGTTTTGAAAGCATGGCTATACTCAAGCACAATTCTTGGCTTAAATAAAAACTGAAAAGAAAATTTTAAGAAATGACAAATCACACACATTATAATAAATTACAAGCAAAAATTGTAGCTTAGCATAGCCTTAACATTTCATCTTTCCTCGTACAACGTGTCACAAAATCTTCATATAATTCACTGTTTGAGATGTTCTCTGCAGAGTAAATAGTGCATGCTGATGGTACTTTCTTGCTTAGAATCTTGGTTTTGAAACTCACTAAAAGCAAATACATTTGTGCTGACTAACAGTCCCTGTTGTGCTGGTAGATCCCTGATGCATTGAGTTTTTTAAAAAAATTATTTGTGCTTGAAATAAAAATGGACTTTAAAGGAAGGTAATTGTAACATGTGCCTTTGCACTAATGAAATGAAGTTACTACTAAACATTTTTATAGATACCTACTTATTGCAGCTGTAAGATAGTATTTTATTCCAAAATTATGTAAATATCTTATAACTTCTACAGGCAAGGAAGACGTGTTTAGACTATACTAATTGCACTGTTATACAGAAATAATTTTCTATGCTGACTTAAAAAAATAAGAAATGCCATGTTAAGTCAGTCCATCAAGCATGGCATCCTGACTCTGACAGTGGCCAACCCAGGTCACAAGTACCTGGCAGATCCCATATATCTGCTACTCACTCCCGGGGATAGAAATGCCTTTCTTCAGTCTACCTGGCTAATAATGTGTTATGGACCTTTCCTCTAGAAACTTGCATGCGAAAAGTCCCTTTTTTGCGTGCGATCCCTTTTGAAAATGACCCCCTTAGTGTGGATTTTTATTTTCACTTTGGAGAAGGCAGGATTGTTTTTTGTTTAATATCCTATTTCTTTCTCCTTTTCTTTATTTTCGATGGGGAAGCTTTTTATCCACCCTTCCCCTATGTTATGGGTTTCCAGTAATGGTCCTGTTCTTGGTTATTTCTGGCCCTCTGAATTCCTTCACCTGGGTAATTCAGACCCTCAACCACAGAACTGTTGAGGAGCCTGGAACATTCATTCAATGTTCCTGCAGAAGGTGAGAGGAGGAAAGGAGAATGGTGGTACCCAGCCAGTGTTAAGCACTTGAAAGATCACAGAGAGATATTTTTGGGAAGAGGACTTGCAAGGTGCCATCCGGGTACCAGCTGGAGGAGAAGCAGAGTGGCACCCTCTGATATTAATCCCTGATATTTTTGGAGGAAGAGTTGCAAAGTGCCATCCAGATGCCCAAAGTGTTGGAAATGTTTTGGAAAGCTGCAAATGTCTATTCAAGACATCTAAAATAAGCTATGAGAAAACCTGGAATCTAATTTGGATAGAAATTGAAGCTAAGCGGATTACCCTAAATTTGGAGGGAAGCTTAAAACTACCATTTGAGACTGGGAAAGGATCTGGACACGAAATTACTTGAAAATAATCCCAGAGATACAAATTTATACAGAAAATATTTATTTGATGTAAAGAGCTATTTGTCAATTGGTCTTGTCAATGATACTCACTTTATGCTTCAATTTACCTCAGTAAAGTTATGTTGGAACCACCTCCCGACTTCCAGCATGATTTCTGCGAATTTAATGTGACACAGAATCCAGGGCCTTGGAGAATAATTCTCTCCCCCATCCCACACATGGGGAATTCTGGAACAGAATAGGTTTGTAGAAGATAAGAGACAGAAAAATATGTCTGATCCCTGTATTGAATGAATAGTGGGGCCTTGGAAATTCATTCAAGGCAGGGTACAACATATATGGATGGCAGCATACGATCAGAGATCAGTGGTAGCAGTTTACAGTTAAGAAGGTGAACAGTAAGAAGTGAACTAGCATAGCAAGGAAGGAGGACCCAGAAATATGAATTTGAAATTAAATTAATAAAAATGTGTATACTTAGAGGTCCACATTCCCACTTTGCTGGGTTATTGGCAGCAGCTAAATCAGCAGGGATCAGCAACTGCCACTTAGCTGAATAACTACATATTCAACTAGTTAGCCAGCTAAGTGGTGGGCATGGCAGGGCCATAACTGGGAGGAGTTATCCATCTAACTCTGGTCATGCTGAAGACCTGTCCTAAGGTTAGCCGGATAGACATCCATCTTACTTTAGATAGATAGATGTAGTAATCAGCTCCTCTTGTTGGTACCTTTCATTGGTTCAAATGATAGAAATTCATGAGTCATATCAAATTTGCATTAATTCCTCTGATTGTATGTAAAACCACCACCCCAAACCTGCCCCACTTGGAAAGTGTTCCCTTTTACAGTGGTATATAGCGTGTCATATTGACTCTATACAGAGTCTCTCTCTCTCTCTCTCTCTCTCTCCCTCCCTCTCCCTCCACACCTATTTTTTTATCGCAGGAGCTATTGCTGGAAAGCTATGAGCACAAATGCTAATAGTCTGGGCAACATGGTTCAGTGAATCTCATGAATGGAATACAGCCATATGGGCTAGAACCCGTTCAGAAAGGATGGAAATGACAGAAATGGAGGAGTAACTCTAAATCAAAAACAATATCGGAGCAACTGATAAGCAGAGTGCATGGGAAAGGGAAGAAGTGCTGTGGGCTGTCTTAAAAAGAGATGAAGGCACTTCCATTTACACTGACACAGTCTGCAGGCCTCTGATTCAGACAGAAGAACCGGATAGACATCTGCTTGCAGACATCCAAAAGGTGGGAAGGAAGGAAAAATTGTTGATACTTGGAAATTTTAATCTGCCTGATTTGGCTTGGAGTATCGCTGCTTCAGAAGTTGCAAGAAACAGAGATGTTGTGGAGGCCGTTTAAGGAGTTATGTTCAAACAAATGGTGAAGGAACCCACAAGGGGAGGAGCAATACTGGACCTGGTGCTCTTAAATGAAGACAGTATTTCAAATACCCAAGTGGTGCCCACCTGAGCACTAAATATCATCAGATGGTATGGTTTGATATAACAGCTAAGAGGGAGGGAAGTCACACAAAGATTAAGATCCTGGATTTTAAAAACACAGTCTTTGACAAAATGGCTGTAATGCCACACTGACTGTGGAGGACATCCCATGGACAGCACACTTTACCTGTAGCCAGGCCCAGACCCTGAGATGTCACCAATGCCACGCAGCAGGACACTGCCATTCCAATGCCATCCTTGGCCTCCCTTAGGTGATTGAGCACCCAACCTGCCAGAAAGGCCTGTGGCGGGAAAAGAGACCACGGCGCCATTTGATGATATCACTGAAACCAGCGTATTTAAGCCTTCCTCCTGCAGTTAATGGGCACCAAAGCAACAAGTCCTCTGGCTTCCAACTGGTGTTCATTGATAATTCTTGCCGTGTTCCTTGCCTTATTCCTGCTCTTGCCTTGCTTATTGCCTTCTTCCAGTATCCTGCCTTGCTCCTTGCCTTGATCTTGCTCCTGCCTGTTCCTGTTCCCTGCCTTGCCCCATTCTTGTCACTGTTTCCTTTCTCTCTTTAGACTGCTCTCTCGTTGCCTTGACCCTAGCCTGGATACAGTCACTGCTTGTATGCAGCCTGCCTTGAATCCTGACTGGATACTGACTCAGTCTGTCCACTGCCTGCCCTGACCTTAGACCACTTCCTAGTTGTGGACTTTCTCCTAAACCCTGCTGACCTCTGAACCCAAAATCTCAACCTGCAGGAAAAGAGGCTGATATAGCTGAAACCCAATATGTAGTATGCCCACCTGTCGTCGGCATAGACCCAGCCCATGGTTCACAAGATGGGTACTATCAACCCCGCCACAGCCCAAGAACTCACAGTCTGTGACAATGGCAACATACCTTAAGGAGGAACTAGATGTCTGGGAGAAGATGGGTGAAGTAGAACAGTGGGCCAAATTAAAAAGAGCTATGAAAAGGCAAAAAATCTTTTTGTGGAAAAAAGTAAATAAAAGTAAGAGGAAAAGGAAACCAATATGTTTCTTTAAAAAGGTGGCTGAGAAAATAAAGACAAAAAGAATGGTATTAAAAAAGTACAAAGGAATAAACTTTATAATTTGTAAAAACTCTAATAAACTTTAAATAAAAAAAAAAAAAAGTACAAAGGAACTCAGAAAGCGGAATATAGGGAATAATATCTGGTGAAGCTGAAGGAAACGAGGAAAGAAATCAGGATAGTGAAAGGTCGAGTGAAAGAAAAGATTGCCAAAGAGGTAAAGCATGGAGACAAAATATTTTTCAGTTAAATCAGAGAAAGGAGGAAGACTAGAGGTAGCGTCATAATACTGAAAGCAGACAAGGAGCAAGGTATAGAGAAAGATGAAGAAATAGCAGAAATATTAAACAAATATTTCAGTTTGGTTTTCAGTAAGGAAGACATTGGAGAATCACCATTGTTGGCTAGTAAGTGTACAGATGAGAGTAGAGTAGATACATCCCCATTTACAGAGGAGCATTTAGGTGGAAGTAGGAAAACTGAAGGTGGACAATGCCATGGGGGCTGGATGAGATACATCCCAGAATACTTAGGGGTAGATTTTTAAAAACTACGCCCGCACGTACTTATGTTCGTGCAGCAGGCGTAAACAAAGGTACGCCAGATTTTAATAGGTACGCACACAGCCACGCGTATCCTTTAAAATCCGGGGTTGGTGCGTGCAAGGCTGCCCAAAATCGGCAGCCTGCGTGCGCCGAGCCGCGCAGCCTGCCTCTATTCCCTCCGAGGCTGCTCCGAAATCAGAGAGGCCTCGGAGGGAACTTTCCTTCCATCCCCCCGCACCTTCCCCTACCTAACCCACCCCCCCCCAGCCCTATCTAAACCCCCCCTACCTTTGTTAGAAAAGTTATGCCTAGTTTTATAATCTAATAAATAAAGAATTAAAAAAAAAGAAAAGTTATGCCTGCCTGAGGCAGGCGTAACTCGCGCGCGCCAGCCAGCTGGCCGGTGCACAATTCCGCGACTCAGGAGCGATTTCGGAGGCCTCGGCCATGCCCCCGAAATGCCCTGGGCCGGAACCATGCCCATGGCCCCGCCCCCGGGTGACGCGTCGCCGCAACACGCCCCCCCGACATGCCCCCCGCCCCCCCCCCCCCCCCGGAAAGCTCCGGGACTTACGTGCATCCTGGGGCTTGCATGCGCCACTGAGCCTATTCAACACAGGCTCGGTGTGCGCAAGGGGAGCTTGGGGCAGGTTTTTGAGGGGTACGCGCGTATCTTACGCACGTACCCCTTTGAAAATCTGCCCCTTAGGGAGCTGCAAGAAGTTATGGCAGATCTGCTGAAGGATCTAGTCAACAGATCCTTGGAGATGGGAGTAGGGTCGCAGGACTGGAGAAGGGAAGTTGTTAATCCCGCTTCATAAAAGAGGTAGCAGGGAGGAGGCTGGAAACTACAGGCCAGTTAGCCTTACCTCAGTGGTAGGAAAATTAATGAAGAGACTGCTAGAATTAAGAATAATGAACTACCTACAATACAATGGGTTACAGAATCCAAGGCATGGTTTTACCAGAGGGAGGTCTTGTCAAACGAAGCTGATTAATTGTTTTGATTGGGTGACTAGAGAATTGAATCAAGGAAGAGCACTTGATGCAATTTATTTGGATTTCAGCAAGACTTTTGATATCGACCTGTAGAGGAGGCTCATGAACAAAATGAGAAGCCTGGAAACTGACATCAGTGAGCAGTAGTAAATGGAACCTATTCTGAAGAAAGAAGAGTGATAAGTGGAGTACATCAAGCATCTATTCTGAGACTGGTTCTGTTTAATATCTTTGTGAGCGAAGTTGTGGAGGGATTAGAAAGTAAAATGTATCTTTATGCGGTTGAAACCAAATCTACAGAGTGGACACAACTGAAGGAGTAGAGAGAATGAGAAGTGACCTAGGAAAACTTGAGAAGTTGCCAAAGGTTTTACAATTGGGATTCAATGCCGAGAATTTCAGAGTCATACATTTTGGGGTGCAGAAAACCAAAGGAGCTATATGTGAGGGTGGGGCAAAAGACTGATGTGCATAAAGTGGAAGAAAGATCTCAGGGTGTTTATGTCTGATGATTTGAAGGTGGCAAAGGAATGTGAATGGTGGTGCCTAAGGCCAGAGAGATACTGGGCTGCTTCAAAAAAGGCATAACCAGCAGAAACAAGGAGGTGATAATGCCACCGTACAGATCCCCGGTGAGGCCTCACCTGGAATACTGTGTTCACTTCTAGATACCTCATCTCAAAAAGGATAAGGACAGAATGGAATTGTCCAGAGAAAGGCAACCAAAATGGCGTGGGCAATGTATGGAACGCCATATTAGATGAGACTGAAAGACCTTAACATGTACTCCCTGGAGGAGAGAAGAGACAGGGGAGATATGGATACAGACTTTCATAAAGCTGAATGGAATTAATGATGCACAGAAATCAAATATTTCCTGATGGAAAGATAGTTGTAAAATGAGAGGTTAGCGTATGAGATTCCAGGGGGGGGAGAGAGACTCAGGAATAATGCCAGGAAATATTTATTCACGGAAAGGATGGTGGATGCATGGAATGTTAATGGAATTCAAAGGTGGTGAAGACAGGAATGTTAATGGAATTCAAAAGGACATGGGACAAACACAGAGGATCCCTGCTGGCTAGAGAATGGAAATGAAGGAAGGAGATAACTTTTCTAAGTTGCATTTCTGCTTGGGGTAGCCTGCACAGAGCGGTAGTTGCTAGTTCTACCCTAAAAAACTTGCTAGGCAGACTAGATGGTCCATTTTGGCCTTTATCTGCCACCATATACGATGAGGTCCATATTGAAAAGCAATTAGCCTGCTAACTCAGAAGTTAGCTGGCTAAATGAATATTTGGGTACATATCTGGCTAAATACTAGCCAGCTAATAAGTTAGGTGGCTAGAATTTAGCCAGATAATATAGGGGCATTCTGGGGGGTGTAACTAGGAGGAGCTGAATTAGCCGGCTATCTTAACCAGCTAACCAGCTGAATTAGCCGGCTATCTTAACCAGCTAACCAGCTAACTCTTCAGAGTTAGCCAGATGACTAGCTGGCTACGTCTGGCCAGGCCAAAGAGCTGTCTTAAAGTTAGCCAGCTATATTCAATAGTGCTGCTGAACTATTGAATATATCTCCAAAGTTAGCCAGATAAGTTTATCTGGCTATCTCTGCTAACCGGACTGTATCTGAATATGGACCATAATGTTATTATGTTACTGCGATTCAACTTGCTCATTTTAAAACATTCAAAACACAAAAACAAATGTGAGAATTAAGATTCTCTCATTTCTTTTCATGTCATCATGAACATACAGTAGAAATAGTGCAAATGAGTTCTGAACAGATTAGGAAAGAAATTTTCTTTTATTTTACCCATTTCAAATCATTGCTTTCTGCCCACACCCAAATTTCAGGTCAGCTGGTATTAACACAGAAAATGTAAGCAGACAGCAAAACCATATTGGGAAAATGCTTCTCTTCCGTTCTTGATAATGTTCTCAGCCCTCTGAGTGGATTGTCCTTATTTGTTTTACTCAAACTGTGTTTCTACCCTTGCCAAATGTTATTAGATTCCTTTCTTAAGGAAAGCTCCTTTTTATCCTGTTTTGTGACTGTGAAATCAGTCAACAGAATGCTTGCTTAGAGGATATGGAAAATTTCACTTACGATGTTGTAAATGCATTATCTCCAAGACTATTCCACTTTCTGTCTACTGCAGATAGGATTTCACATCCTGTATCACTGCCATCAGACACAAAACTGGTCGCAAGGTCCGGAAATAATATAGTCGGCGAGCATTTTAGGCTTAAAGAATAGTGCAGGAAAATATATTTTTATTTCCATAGATACTGCAATTAAACTATAGATAGAACATGTAATAGTCTATCCCTAATACCAGCAAACTTCAGAAATGGGTGTGATGTGAGTAATCTTATGGATATGTGTCTTTTCTCCTTGCTCATCAGAGAGAGAAGGGGGAAGGAAGAATGTTAGATGCCATCTGGGTGCTGAATAAACAGAAAAAAGTCCCATATTAGAGAGGAAAGAACTTTGTATTTAAAAATAATTTCTCAGTTTGCAGGTACTTACTTTTACCCTCAGCAAGATAAGTTGTTCTGGGGGGGGGGGGGGGGGGGCTTTGCACTTACATGTTACATGGGGTAGCAGGTGACTACCTGCTACCCCATTTTTGGGTAGCAGGTAGTCACCAGGAGAGCCAATAAAAGAATGTATAGTTCTTAGGGCTGGATCCACACACGCTAGCTCTCACATGAGTCTCCTTTCCCCAGGGCCTGAATTCTTTGCTGGTGGGGGGAAGGCATTCCTCCTTCAAGACCCAGAGTGTAGTTTTTTCCCTGGGAGAGGTATGTTTCACTTCTGTGAGTGCTATGAGGTGCCAATAACACACAGGAGGCTCGGAATTTGAGTGTCCAAAAGAAATACTTTACTGAAGGTGAATCGGAAAATTAATTGTCACACTTCCGACAGTTCTTAGCACCACAGCTTTTATCTTTTCTGTTGCCAGTCCATAATCTGTCTGTGCAAGGGTCTCTTAATAGCAGGGCCAGGGAAACACTACTACCCTCAACCAATAAGCTTTAATACTTTTGATGCAACTGCAACATCGCTCTCTGCTTTGACGGTGGGGGGGGGGGTTGATAAGAGGAATTGGATTCAGATGACAACCAACATGGGCCCCAACTTTTATGGTCTGAGGTAACGTGGGTGATCATAGGCCCTTGGTTGCAGTGAAATACTTATTTCAGTTCTCCCAAGTTTTTGATTGATTATCATAGGCAGCCTTTACCAAGCATAACATTATGACATTACCTTGCTAAAATCTTGTTTTCCTAGAGAGATGGATGCTATATGCTAGATAAAAATGCAGAAAGAACTGAACCACAAGGTCATAGAAACATATCTAGAGCAAGGACAATGTCAGTTGACACCATCTAAGATTATAGAAAGCATCCTTAGAACAGACATAAGGCTGCTAACATGGCAAAATTCCAATAAAACATTTACATACAAGACGAGGATTAATTAACTTGGAGAATGAGAGCAAATTACCATATAGCCATTCAGATTATTTGTTTATAATAGAAAACCAATCATGGAAATGTTGACAATTATGTAACCTAATTTAGGAGTTGGAAATATGCAACTATAAATTCTATATAATGCTTTGTTATCAGTAAAATCATTTGAGAGGGAGTTTGTGCTAGTGCTTTGTGTGGCACTCTGCCTTTCCATAAGGTACCTTATTATTTAATATCTATTATTTTACAGCATTTTGTAGCTTTTCTCTACAGCTGTTGGCTCTAAGCGTCTATTTTCAGAGAAGCACAACAAGGGTACTGATATAAAGACATAAGGGAAAAAACACAATTCCAAAAGCAAAGCAAGTCCAGAAGCACTGTCTGAATTTTCAAGAAGGCTCCTCTCCCAGTAAAAATGTTGCTAGCAGTAATGTTGTTTGAATTTTGATTGTAAATATTACTACCCTTATCATAAGACTTGGGGGTATCTGCATGGACTACCCTTAAGGGAAACTTGGCAGATATTACCATAAGAACCTTGCTGGGCAGACTGGATGGACCATTTGATCCTTCTCTGCCGTCATTACTATGTTACTATATATTGGGGCAAATTTCTCAAATGAATATTTGTGTGGAAAAGGTCCATTACCTATCCATGTCAATTTAAAGAGAGGAATGAATTGAATACTAGCTTCTTCCTTTAAGATTTTAACTATGTCGGGCAGTGTACACCACCAAATGGTATAGCAATCATGAGGAGAAAAACATTTGACATTCTTATGAATTTCATTCAATTGAATGAAAGAGAAATAGTCAAATGAAATGGCAAATGAAAAGAAAAATGGAAAACACAAAACAGTCATGTTTGAAAATTACCTAGATGCATATATTTTACATGCAAAAAGTAGGATTTACACAGCTAAATCCCGATTTATGTATGTCATATTTTAAAACATGCCTGCATCAAGGAAAATACTAGTTTTACCAATTAGTCCACCAAGTCACCCAATCCTTCTCTAGGATATCAAGGACCTCATGAGTTCTTCATCCTAAACTCGCCCAGTTCACCCAGACCTCCCACCCAATCGGTACACAATAAACATGTTTAATATTGTTTATGCCATATAATTAGCAGGTGCAAAATTATGCAAGTAAGTTAGTAAACCTACATGCGGGTTTTTTAAAATAGAAACTTACATGCATGAATGTTGGTTTCACTCTGGAATACCCCTAGACTGCTCCATTTTTATTTCATTTCATTTCATTTATTAAAATGTATTAATCGCTTAACACAACAAAATTGTGGCCTAAGCGATTTACAATAGAACATACATAAAATATATCAAGAAACAAACACCAAAAATATCACATACGTGCATTTGAAATTGAAAATATGCATGTATTTTTTACTTTTATAAAATAAGAGGCTACTTACATATGCATATGGTAATTTATTAAATTCTACATGCTTAATACTTTGAAAATTCACCCTTATGTCATTTAAGCACAAAGTTTACATCCATACCCCAAACTTATAACCAAGGATAGAACTAAGTTTTGGAGACCTGGGAATACATACTATTATCTATATGAAAATGTTAGTCTTCAGTTCCTTGCAAAAGGTTATGTCTGATAGTTCAATTCTATCCTAAGTTGTAGTATTAATGAGTTCCAGAGGGGGGTGGGGAAAGACCCTGTAAAGAAGCTTTTTCTGGTTCTAACCAATTGCATTTCCTTCAAGGATCTTAGTGGCCTCACTGGAACATACCATATTATTCAAGTAAAGTGGTGTCCTGGTCCTATTGCTCTAAATGCTAAGATTAAGACTTTGAAAAAATGTGAAGCCTTAGCAGGAGCCAATGAAAGGAGGTAGCCCTATTCCACCTTTGATGACCTGGGTGTAGCATTCCCTAACAGCTGGAGCCTGGATAGAATTTTCTTAGGAATCCCCTGGCATTCAATATTGAAATAGTCCAATTGGGACAGAGCATGATTATACTTAATTCCTGATGACAAAGGAACAGGCATAGCCGCACCTTAAGGAATGTTTTCCTGGCAGTACCTGAGACTTGTGCCTCCATAGACAGAGAAGAGCCCAGTATAACTCCAAGACTTCATTTGGATAATCTGAGTTAAAATCACATCATCTACAGCTGGAGGCAGATTAAAGAGTGTCAGTTCACCACTACCTAACCACAGTATTCCTCTTAATTAGGTTTAGTCTCAGTCTATTTTGACACATACAGCTGCTGATGAGTATCATTGATCTAGTAGTTAGAATGCCTTTAAACAATATTCCTCAAGGAGTAATACTATCATTACATCATCAGTGTAAATATAGTCTTTATGTCCAAATCATCTGATGATTTTTCTTACCCACTGAATAAATATAAAACAATATCAGAGAGAGGGGTACTTCATAAGGTACCATTTAGCCATGTGGCTTTAATACACATACTATTGAGTTTGTCCTGTAATAAGCGATCAATGAGATCATAAGCTGAGTATAGATCCAATATGAATAGCGACCCACTACTCCCTGAGTATCCCAATGCACATCAACTGATGTAAGGCATCCAAAACCGTGGTTAGTACTGTTTTAAAGCTGAAGCTCCAGAATCCAGATTTAACTGGATCCAGTAAGGCACTGGATTCAAGAAATGTGGTGATCCGGACAGTAACTGAATGTTTGAAAGTCTTTGTTTTACAAAATGAAATCCCTTGCGTGCACTTTATCTTCCCCGCCCTAACCCTGCTGCGGCCCTTTCAGCTGTGGTGAAAAGCACTTGAGCTGTGAATGTGAAACAGCGCACACACTTCTGACAGCTGAGAAGGTTATTTTCACCCAGGGAACTTACTAGGGGTGGGCAGCCCCAAAAGTTTCATTTCAATGTCTTTTTATTTTATTATTTTGCTTTGCTTCTTATTCTTTTCATTTCATTTTTTGAAACAGCACATACTATTTGCAAAGATTGCACCGTCAGTAAACCAATTTAGTGCATGCTATTTGCAAAGTGTGCATGTTATTTCAAAAAATGAAACAAGAATACCCAGAAATTTGTGGGAGGGATTGGTTTGGTTTTTTTTGGTTCCTTATTCAGAATAGCATTGATATTTCTTATGTCATTTCAAACGACTGCACGGCCCCTAGAATTTACCTGGCTAACTGCTTAGTTACCCTGGCAAATTCCTTAGACAATTGAACTCTGGTTGTTTTGCAAGCTTTTTTTTCCCATCCACCATTGTTCTGGGAAGGAAAGCTTCTGTATGAAGCCCTTGCACTGGAAGTTCCCCTCCAGTGAGGAAAAACATGTTTTTCTCACTGATTTCCTACCACTAATCAAGTCATTTCTGCTTGAGTCAGTCAGTGAGCATGAGGTCACAATTCCAGCAACAGACTGCAGAAAACTTTGCTGTGGAAAGTACAAGTCAATGCATGCAAACGCCTTCTGCCCTTTACAATAAACAATTCAGAACAAATACAATAAGACGACCATGAGAAATTATCTAAACAGTTTATTGAGAATCTTTCCTGGCAGCTGCTGGGAAATTTTTCTTAAACATTTCAAATGATAGCTTACCCTAGGATCTCCTGTTTCTCAGTTCATAACACATTTTATTTCCTATGGAAATGGTGTCTAGGATTTATTTTACAGTTCAGCATTCCAATTGCTCTGCAATTTCTCATAATAATAGTACCTGTGCAGTAAAACCTGTGCTAAGAATATTACAGGTGATTTTTTAAAGAAGTTACACATATAAATGTAACATGCTATCGTAGCAATTTTTAAAAGCTATTTATATGCTTAGGGCCTGGTTTTCAAAAGCATTTACAAGCTTAAAACTGGGTTTTACACATGTAAACGCACTTTACCCATGCAAGTGTACTCTTGAAAATTGCTATGATAGTATTTAATATGATTTAAATGCATAGCTCTTTTGAAAATTTACCTGTTAAAGTGCACTTAGCGCATGTTAAACTTATTCACAATTCGATGGCATATTTTGTAGCAGTTTTCAAAAGTCCACTTAAATGGGAAAAGTGCATTTACACATGTAAAACCCAGTGTTAAGCATGTAAATGCTTTTGAAAATCAGGCCCATAGACTTTAACCAGCATTTTCAGAGTGAAATTATACACGTTTGCTTTGAAAATTCTTGAGAGATTGGCCCGGTACATGCATAGATTGACCTGCATAAACGTTCACCTCCTCTTCAGAGGACATAACAACTGCATGATAATTAACAAGTATAGGCCTGGATTTATCAAAATACACTAAATATCGCATGCGATAGGAAAAATGGTGTGTATTATGGTAACAGGCTGTTTATCGCAAAGTTCACTATGCATAGATATTACTGTGATACCTTTTTTGCACTTTGTGGTAAGTACCACAATTGTTGCAATTCCTACTTACAACCACTGTGGGGAGAAGAGAGAGAGAGAGAGAGACTAACTACAAGACCCTCATACTAGGTAGGTATTTATACGTCTATAGGAGGCCCACCTAGCTACTCAACGTGAGGTTTAGGTATTAGTTAGGGGCCACTTTGACATGCAGAGTGTGACGTATGAACAGAACAGTGCACTCTTGTGAAGATTTGATGACCTTCGGAGTGAGGAAGGTCATCAAATCTTTTGTGCAGTGTTCTCTCAACCTAGGTGTTCTCTCAACCTAGGTAGAGAGAACACTGCACAAATCTCATCTTTGGGTGAATTTCCTCACTCCGAAGGTCATCAAATCTTCACAAGACTGCACTGTTGCTATAAATCTGCTGCTCGGAGTTAGCAATCTGTTATCGAGCTCCTCCTGTAGAGGAAGGAGTTAGTAATCTGTATGGATCTCCTCCTGGAGAGGGAGGAGTTAACAATCTGTTATCAGTCTCTGCTACTAGGAGTTGTAATGACTTCTATGCAACAGAGAGTCTTCAGTATATTCAGGAACAGGAGCCGTAGGCGAGTACTGGTTCCTATATGCAGTCTGGAATGAGAACTCACAATATCTGTGTATGAGATGGCTTATGGAAAAGAAGAGAGTCTTTGGAGGGTTTCAGGAACTTAGGCCCTCATGGAGTGAGTACCGGTTCCTATCTGCAAACTATAATAGTAATTCACAAGATATAGGTATATGATAGCTTCTGATATAGAAGAGAGTTGAAAAGCGATTTAGGAACATGGGCCCTCATGGAGCGAGTACCGGTTCCTATCTGCAATCTGCAATAATAACTCACGATCTCCATACATGCAATAACGTCTTAGACAGAAGGAAGTTTTCGGAGATTAGGAACATAGGCCCTCGTGGAGTGAGTACCGATTCCTATCTGTAATAGAACTCACAGTATTCACGTCTGCGATTGCTTCCAGGTAGTAAGGAATCTTCTGAGCATTCAGGGGTGTAGGCCCTCGTGGAGCGAGTACCGGATCCCATCTTAGCAATCTGAAATCAAGAAGAGAGAGCGGGGCCCCCGAGGAGCGGGTACCCATAGGTAAGGTGGTAGAGGCAGAGCAGCGGAGAAAGAATTCCCCTTGCTAACTCGATTCGAAGTAGCAAGCAAAGACCTTTTAAACTGGAAGCAGATGACGTCCCTATGGGGGGACGCCCCCGAGGTTTGCACCCTTGCTGGTACAAACTCTGGAGCACGCGCGCGCGCCCTTACGTCATCAAGAACATGGCGGATCCGCAGTGTCAGGCCAGCCCGGGGATTCCAGGCGAGGAGAAGCCGCGGCAGCATCTGTCCATCAGATCCGAAGGGAGTCACCACTAAGGTAGAGAGGGTGGAGCGAGGGCTAGATCAGGCACAAACGCAACAACTGTTCTGTTCATACATCGCACTCTGCATATCAAGGTGGCCCCTAACCCCTACACTAATACCTAAACCTCACCTCGAGTAGCTAGGTATAAATACCTACCTAGTATGAGGGCCTTGTAGTTAGTCTCTCTCTCTCTTTCTCTCTCTCTCTCTCCTCTCTCTCTCTCCTCTCTCTCTCTCCCCTAGCAACTGAAACACTATTTGCAAAAACATCTCAAAGTGCGATAAAGCCAAATCGCATGGCTTAACGCAAATGAAAAAGGTGTAGTTAAAATTAATGTTAAAACTGTGCAATATGGCTTCGCATCCTGCCCCAAACTCCTTCCCACAAGGTCCTTTTCCTAATTTGCATTGCACCATGCGTTATGGTGTTTTCGCATGCATTAAAGGTGCTTTTTGCATGCGAAAATGCCATATAGCACTTTGATAAATGACCTCCATAATTTCTAAAATGCAAAAGCATGCACACAAATGTATGTGCACACATTTACACCTGCTTCCAAGCGGGCATTAATGTGTGCGCATATGCCAGACAGGTTTCCACATGCACCCATTCATTTTCAAAGCACACCTCTGTCACAGATCTGCTTTGAAAATTCAGGCTGAAACCCGTGTCTCTTTTCTGTGCATGGATTTCAGTCCTATAAGGGCTATTAAAATATTACCCTCCCTATATGTAACTAAAATGCCCTTAGTCCAGTAAAAGTCACTAGAAACAATTTCAAACTTCTGATAAAGAAGTTTGAAAAGGAAAGCATCACGAAGTTCCTATTTGTTGTGGAGAGAAACAATTACGTTTTCTAGCACGATTAGTCTCATACCAATCATTGTAGTAGAAATATATAGCACAAAGCTTTTATTTTCTACTTTTGAAAATGGTATTAGAAATAAAAAATAAACTGAGTTCCTGAACCATATTTTTAGGGATACTGATTTAATTTAAAGATTGGAGTTTGAAACTGAAATGTACAGTATGTATGTTTTTGACTGATAAGGAATTGATTTGGTGACCGCTGTATACATTAATTGAACTATCTAGCCCTGTATCTTGTAGAGGCTAAAGAAAGCCATACAGGTTTGGAACTATATTATCCTTTCACCTTGAACTCTGCAGTGAATTGTAACTCTCATCATCTGGAGGAAGGAAGCCACTGTTTGTTGTGGTACATGGATGCCAAAAAATCTCTGTTCATTGTTTATTCATCCTCTATGAAAACAGTCTGCTCAGTGCTAAATATGAATATTCAATATTTTTAAAACAGGATAAGTAGTGAATTCGACAATATATTAAAGCATTCTGTTCTGTTTTTAATGGAGCATTCAGTCAGTGCATTAAGAAGTGTTCAGGTGTTAATTGGCTTTGTAGAAAGCATTTTTCAACAAGCAGTTTAATGTTACCTGGTCCCGGTTTTTTTGTTTGCAATATATGAAATAAAAAGAACTTATAAAAGATTATTTTTGTGCCAAAACGGATGAAATCAACACTATGCTACACTATATTCAAAACACTATATTCAGCTGTGTTTTAAAGCATTCCAACACTCCTAAGCAAAGAGTTTTGTTACTGTTGAAAAATTAATGTTTGCATGTAAAGGCCATTCATATTTTTTTTAAAATATACATTTGAAAGCTAGTTGTAACACTTTCCACCTCCCTTCCCCTAGGTTTGTGAACTGGCTCCATTTCTTAGGACAGGTTGATCTACTTCTGGTTTTTACAACATTGCATGAAAGGAGTTGCACTTCTGATGAGAATTACAGGACAAGTGCACGTGTGCAGTGGGGTAAAACTGGGACTGAACCAGTCAGTCCTGAAACCAGTTGGCAGTCTATGCCAGTTCTGCTCAGCTAGAAATTAGCTTGTCCCATCTCCGGTCAGGTCTGCTCTGTCTGGCTTGAAGTACAATAAAAGTATTGTTTTCCTTCTCCCCATAGGCTTTAATGGGACTGAACTGAATGAGTTGAAAACTAAAGGTTTCAGAATTTTTCAGGACTGCAGCCATAAGAACTTAATAAATACCATACTGGGTCAGACTAAAGCTCCATCAAGCCCAGCAACAGTGGCCAGTGGCCACTGTCCACTAGCCAATCTAGGTCACAAGTACCTGGTAGGATAGATCCCAAAGAATAAATCCAATCCTTCTGGTTTTCCCAAGTCTACATGGGTAATAGTGGGTTATGGACTTTTCCTTTAGGAACTTTTCTAAACTTTTTTAAATGCCACAATGCTAACTGCTCTTACCATATCCTCTGGCAACAAATTCCACAGTTTAATTCTGAGCTGAGTGAAAAATATTCTCTCCAAATTGTATGTGCTACCTATTAAATGCTTCATGGAGTGCCCCCTAGTCCTAGTACTATTGTAAAATGTAAAATAACTGTTCCCTATTTAATCATTCCACCCTACTCATTAATTTATAGAGCTCTATTATATCCCCCATCAGCCATCTCTTCTCTAGGCTGAAGAGCCCTAACCTCTTTAGCCTTTCTTCATAGGGAAGCCATTCCATCCCCTTTATCATTTTGGTCATCCTTCTCTGTACCTTGTCTAGTTCTGTTATATTTTTTTAGCGATAGAGTGACCAGAACTGCACACAATACTCAAGGTGCGGTCACACCATGAACTGATAGAGACAGTATGTTTTATTTTCCATTTCTTTACTACTAACACATCACATTCTATTTGCTTTTTTGACCACAGCCACACACTGAGCAGAGGATTTCAAAGTCTTGTCCACAAAGGTTCCAAGATCCAATGCCTAATATGGAACCCAGCAGCATGTACCTATAATTTGGATTATTATTCCTTATATGCATCTCTTTGTACTTGTCCAGATTAAATTTCATCTCCCATTTAGATGTCCAGTCCCCTAGACTCACAGGGGCGGATTTTCATAGCCCTGCTCGCGTAAATCCGCCCAAAACCGGGCGGATTTACGCGAGCAGGGCCCTGCGCGCCGGGAAGCCTATTTTACATAGGCCTCCCAGCGCGCGCAGAGCCCCGGGACTCGCGTAAGTCCCGGGGTTCTCCGAGGGGGGCGTGTCGGGGGCGTGTTGGGGGCGGGCCCGGTCGTCGCGGCGTTTCGGGGGCGTGTCGGCAGCGTTTTAGGGGCGGGTACGGGGGCGTGGCTACGGCCCGGGGCGGTCCGGGGGCATGGCCGTGCCCTCCGTACCCGCCCCCAGGTCGCAGCCTGGCGCGCAGGAGGCCCGCTCGCGTGCGGGGATTTACGCCTCCCTCCGGGAGGCGTAAATCCCCCGACAAAGGTAAGGGGGGGTTTTAGACAGGGCCGGGTGGGTGGGTTAGGTAGGGGAAGGGAGGGGAAGGTGAGGGGAGGGCAAAGGAAAGTTCCCTCCGAGGCCGCTCCGATTTCGGAGCGGCCTTGGAGGGAACGGGGGTAGGCTGCGCGCCGGCTATACAAAATCCATAGCCTTGCGCTCGCCGATCCAGGTTTTTAGCAGATACGCGCGGCTCCGCGCGTATCTACTAAAATCCAGCGTACTTTTGTTTGCGCCTGGAGCGCAAACAAAAGTAGGCTATTTGCGCGCCTTTTAAAATCCGCCCCACAAGGTCCTCTTGAAATTCCTCACAATCAGCTTGTGATTTAACTACTTTGAATAATTTTGTGTCATCTGCAAATGTGATCACCTCTCCACGGGGCTGCTAGACTGAAAGTAGGATTATTCTATATCTCTATAAACCTCTCAGTCTGCCTCAGCTTCTCCCAGTATGGCACTCTGGCCTTCAGATATCAAACTCATTCTGAGAGCCAGAAACTATTTAAATCAAGTGCACACATACAATATTTAACCAGCTGGTAGATAACCATACATGTGACACTTGGTTGAAAAGATAGGAAAATCCCCATCTTGCTGCTGGACTTCTGTTTTCATCTTAATATTGTTTTTAGTTAATTAAAGTTGGTAAGGGAGTAGGGATGCTAATGTAAATTCCTTTAAATTTATTTTGTGAAAAATGTCCCTCTTATCCTCTTAATTGGGATAATAGTCTAAAAATCATAGAATGTGCCATGGTAGGTGGGAGGGGGAAAAGCACTCAAAATTAACCTAGCTTTCTTTCTGTTTAAATAATCAATTTACCCAACAATCTCTCTTCTCTCCCAAGCTTTAGGTAAAAAAAAAAAAAAATTCCCTACAGAGCAATACTTACAAATCCCATTCACTCACCAGCAAAAGGACCTTCTGCTGAGTACTGAGGGAGTACTGAGATCAATTTGATTCCCCCAAACCAAAACAGACTTATTCATTACATTTTTCATTCTGATCCAAATAAATGCACTTCCCTAGTAATTAGAGTACTTTAATTTAAAGCACATTTGGAAATTAAATGGTACTAAAACTTTATAAAGTTCACATCCAAGCCACTAACTAGTATGAGCTTAATTTGCAGTCACAAACCCATCCAGGAGATCCATGTAAGCTTCAAGAGTTTGAAGCAGATCTAATAGATATAGATCTGTCTAGAATTTATACTGAAAAAGCAAAGCAAATGTTCACCAAAAGTATATGTGCTTACTTTAATAAATGGTACCAGCCATTTCAGTTCTTATGTGATCTGTCACCTAGCTGATGGCTTAAAACCAGCAGTTAGATGAATCCATGTTGCTGTATTAAACTTAACCTATATACTTTAGGTGTAGCTGTACCTTGATTATTTTGATACAAGGTAAATTTATGGTTCTCACTTTTTCAGTACATACATAGTATCATAATTTATGACTGGGCATTATGCTTCACTGCAGTGCTTCTCCAATATTAATCTTGCTCATGTCAATATTATAGAGCCCTAAAATTCAATATTTTTTTATTACAAGACTGAGGAGACTATGTAAAAAACCAGTGATAAAATCAGCATGGTAAGACATGTTATATCAGACTTTAATGCCCATATACTAATCAATTAAGATGCACTATTTGGCAGGGCTACCATGACCACATTGAAGAAAGCATAGCTGTGCTAACAGAACCACATTCAGCAACTCAGGTTTCTCTCTAGTAACCATTGCAAATTGGAAGGGGAAAATGTCCATGTCCCCCTGCACCTCCCCCATTACACACACACACACACACACACACACACAAGAGAAAGACTCAAATAAGGTCTTCAGGGCCCTGCCCATCTTCACCTTCACCATCCATTTCCCCAAGATGCTTAAGTCCTCCATGATCCTCACAACCTCCTTCCCCTCAAATTGCCATGGGGTTTTCTGGGTCCTTCAAGACAGAGCCCACCAGCCCAAACTCACCCTCAAATTTGGGCAAATCTTAAATGGCAGGAGGGAAATAGTTCTCATCTACTGGCCACTGTACCAAAATAAAAATGGCATCACTATCATTCTGGACCACAAAGCTTGTCTTAGTGGTCCACCTTAAGCCTCATAGTACCTCTAGAATTAATATCTAATGGAGTAATTTAAATATACATTTTTTGTATTTAGGGGTATATGCGTGCATGTTAGTGTTACCACCAGTTTCAAGGTATAAGGTTAATAAGCATGCAATTAGCACACATTAACACACTTAATTCATGGGTGGTAGATAATGCCTACTGTATATTAATGCTGGCATTAATGTTAACACCAGATTAGTTCATAGATTCCTGAGTAGGCTTTGTCTGTCCTGTCTGCAATAGTTATTGTAAGTAGGAATGTGCTGTTTACAGCCAGCTCTTGCTCCACCCTGACAATAAAAGCCAGCCCTGGCCTCAGGTCAGTCAGTGCCATTTTGAAGTATGGCATGGTGGAGCCATAGTGTCTGGGGCTTGATCCTGCCCTCTTTAGACCCCATGGCTTAGATAAGATGGGGGGATGAGGTAGGAAGGACAGAAGGATGGCTGAGGGATGCTTTTTTTAAGTTTGGGGTCTGAGTTTAATCAGCAGGGCGTAGGTCAGGGCTAGAGATCAGCTTTTAGTGTGTACTATTTACAAATAGTATGCACTAAATCTTTGTAATGAGCACTAGTTACAAATTGTGCTTATTAGAGAATTAAAATTACACGAAATGAAAAAAATCACAGGAATACAAAAAACAGAAACAAAAATGAATTGAAAAAGATTCCATGTGACTATCCTTAATTAAATTGATTAAAAGCATATGAAACGTTTTGAGACTATATTCATATTACATAGCTTTTTATTTTCAAGATCACTATTTCTACAGGAAGACTCTGCTCTTTGAATAGCTGTTATCGGGATGTAGCAGGAAAGTTATCCCATAATATAATGGTGGGCTACGGAGGTACTAAAGTTCAATTTGTGCTCGCTTTATATGCTTGAAACTGAAGCACACAAGGAAGATATTGCTGCCTTCCTATTTACACAGCTGTGTAGTGCTAAGAAAAGATTCAAGATCCGAATGTAGCCTGCCTCTTTTTTCTTTAAACAGTTTGTATTTACTGCTAAATATATCATTGCCCATTATACTACTTTGCTGAACTGAAGACCTTGTAGATTTTCTACTTATGTGCTTTTCCTACTTGCTCTCTCATGCATATATATACAGGGTTTTGAAAAATCCACTCTCCAGCTAGCCTAGGGTGAGGGCATCTTCTCAGCTGGTGGGCACAAAGGATCAGACAGCAGTGTCCTCACCCTGATCAGAGCTTGGGAGGAGGAAGCAGTGAGGTCGGGAGTTGAAGACTGAAGTTTTGGCCCCCAGATTAGAAGCATTTTCTGTCCCCATCCAGTCCTCAAAGAAGAGTGAGAAAGCTATGGGGTAGGTGGATAGAAGAAGAGAGAGAAATGACTACAAGACTGAATGAAAGAGAAAACTCCAGTTCATGGGGGTAAAAGGTATCTTTTGTCCCATTTCGGACTAGGAGAGTCAGTAGGGTTGCCAATTGATTGGTTGCTTAGCTAGTTTTTATTAGGCAAGCTGTGAATGATTTGTGAGGAGATGAGGAGTGGTAGATGCTGAAAGAGGGGTAGTGTGAAGAAGGGACAAATGCTGGGGGATAGGGAATGATAAGGAGTTGACAAATAATGGGGGGGAGAGAAAGTTATGAGGAAGGGATGAATGCTGGAGGGTGATGAGGAGAGGCAACTGGGGGATAACAAGGAGGGATAAATGATGGGAATAATTAGGAGTGGGTGATTGATGGGCTAGGAGGAAAGGAACAGCTGAAAGCTGGAAAAACATGGGGGTAAATGCTGAGGGATTGACTAGGAAGTAGGGTGAATACTGGAGATTGGGGATAGGGTGCAGGGAGAGAAGAGTGAGGATAGAACATGTGCATGTGATGAGGAGAAGGGTTTCCTCAGAGATGGAAATCCTAAGAGTGAGAATATTTGTCCTGATGATCAAGGATGTGTGGACTATGTTTGAATCCTGATCACAGCACCTGGACTCATGTCAAAGAGCTCCCTTCTGCACTGGAGGTCTAATAGAACTGCTTTATTGTGCTGTATATCTTTCACTTCCAGCCTGTCCAATATCGAAAAAAAGACAAAAAGAAGGAAACAGTATTACTTCTGTTTTGAACACTTTTGCCCAACACATTATCACAAAGACAACATTCTTTTCAAAAGGGACAGATCATTAAAGCATACACAGATACGTAAGCAACAGTGACCATCTGAGCGGGCATTTCCTTAAAGATAATGGCCCTGCTAGGGTGTTGTCACACTGGAAATGCCTGCTGTGCTAGACATTTTTTCCTTTCTTGAAATATGAGAATTTTTTTTTTCCAGGACTCTGAATGCTGCAGGGAAATAATGTGTTTCCATGGTGATTTCTGTAGTGGGTATTTCTGGTCGCCAAAATCTCCTACAACCATCAATCAAAATGCATGATCATTGTCTCACTTCTCAGTGCCCCCTGGAATAGATTTTTACGTCTAGTTAAAAGAAAGTATTTTGAATACTTTTTATACCTCTGGACTTTAAAGAGAATAGAAGCATTGCAAGTGCAGCTGGATAAATATTGGGCAGGTCAAACAAGTTTTCATCCCATTTCTGTGGATTCCCAATAGCTCAAGACTGTATTCACCAATAATTGCTTGCAATACTTTGATATGCTGTGTCCCACCCCACCTCTTAAAAGAGAGGATGTTAAGAAATAAAGAGCCGAAGACTTGCATTTAAATTCTGATTACAGAGCCAGCAATTACCACGTTGCCTCCTTCCTAATAAACCTGTGACATGTCAACAAACTGCCACAGCTGTCAAAACCAAATGTGGGCAACACGCATACCATAATGGGTGCCACATTGTAACAGGAGGCAGCCTGGCACTTGTCACTATTGTAATTAAAAAAAATAAATTCCTAAGTGCAAAAATGCTGCGCAGTAAGACCCATCTCCCAACGTTCATACAGCATTATATGAAAATCCAATGCTTAATGCAACAGTGCCTCCAAATAATTCAGCCAACAGAATACCATATAAAAATTATTAAAAGACATTCCTTTATCTATAAAATACTCAGCTTTCTGAGAAAAATATACAGGCCTAGTGTTGTTTCTTTAAAAAAAAAAAAAAAAAGATTATTGTAATGTTATACGTTTATAATTATATGCAGTAATAAAATTAATGTCTTGACTCAGAACAGCACAGTATCCCAAAACAAAGATCCCAAAAATGTATTCCCATCTGAGTTGCATACCACAGGGTAAATCTCAAAACACCCAAACCTTATGATACAAAGCAACATGTCTTTCTTAAAGAATAATTTTTAAATCCATTTTCTATTGGTTTCTAGGTCATCAAATTATTTTTCTTTTTTTTTGTTAAACTAACTGCTGTGCTGTTACTTCCTCTTTGGTGCATAGGAGCCCCAGTGGAACGTTATCCTTAGAACAAGGCAAACAGTGAGTCGCATACATAACAAGGAGTGGCTTCCTTTCATATTTGCATGCAAATAAAATTATATTTTAAATAGGAATAGCAGAACATATGATATGCCATGCTGGGTTAGCACCAAAGTTCTATCAAGACCAGCGTCATGTCTCCAACAGAGGCTAATCCAAGTCGTTAGGAAGTGCCTGGCAGAACCCAGAACTTGCTGCTCACTCCTAGAGATAAACTGTGGCTTTCCCCAAGTCCACCTAGCTGACTATTGTTATTGGACTTCTCTTCCAGGGATTTGTCCAAACTCCTTTTAATTTCCAGCAAAACTGGATGCCTTGACCATGTCCTCTGGCAACACATTCCACAGTGCAATTCTACTTTAAGTGAAAAAAAAAAAACACTTTCTCCAATTTGTTTTAAATCTGCTACCTGATAGTTGTTACATGAAGCCTCTCTTAGGCCTAGTACTATTTGAAAAGTTAAATAAGTGCAGAAGTAGTAACATATTTTTCCATGTAAGAAATTTTAATTTCAAATTTTGAGATTTTAAGGATTTTTCCAAATGTTTACTAAATCCTTGACTGTTTTTGTTACAACCACTTAACTTTCAAGCTTCTGGATTTTATCTGACATGAAATCAGTGTTTTAAGACTGCTGAGGAACTTTCTGTCCAAAGCAAGCACTACAAAGTAGGGTCATTTATCTTTGAAAATACTACAACTTCTAACTTCATTGCAGCTCTCCACACATCTGCCAAAGATATTTTACGAGGAGAACCCAAAATGCTCTTAGCAATCCAGAATCTGGAAAAAGTCAGTGCTGATACAATTAACCTCAATGAAAGCAACAATATGCCCATTAAATCTATGTCAGTCTAGGCTGTTGAAGTACCTTCCAGTGGAGACTTTACCTTCAGGAGTATGCATGCTGTTGTAAAGAAGTGACTATTTTACCAGGCATTTACAGAATTAACAGTATTGGCAGCCAAGGCTCAGGGCCAGTGCTAGGTTTTTTACTGCCCTGTGCAAACTAACTACTGTGCTGTCCCCCCCGTCCCCCCCCCCCCCCACACACACACACACACACAATTCATTCAGTCTCTGTCCCTGCCCATCAAATAAAGCCCAGCTCCCTCCTGCAATCTATATTTTTAAAAACGAATACGTCCCCACCCCCTCACCCTGGTCACATATGCAGAACACAGACAGACCCTCACCAAATACAGAATGAAGAGATCAGAAAGTATGAACAGAAAAATGCTGAGAAGAACTGAACTGGAACCCACAAAAAAAAAAAAAAAAACAGCCTCTACAGCAGAGCAACAATGGAAAAAACCGAAACATTACCGTTCTTCATAAAACATTAAATAATAAAATCAAGAAATATAAAACATCATTTATAATAGTAAAATCATATTCATAAAAAGAATAAATATTTCAAAGTAGTTAATGAATAAGAGTATCCAAAATGTCCCAAACACGAATAAAATATTTCAAAACAGCTGATGAATAAAAAATCCAATAATTAAAAAATGTTCTATTTCCCCGCAAAAAAATTAAATATTTCAAAAGAACAGAAACATCAGATTACACCCAATAGTTAAAACTAATAAGATTTAAAAATATACTGCTCTCCATACTTGGTATCTTTTGATTTCCAGTCACCCTGAGATCATCGTGGATTAGGGAGGTAGGGCTGTACAAATTTTATATTCCCTCTCACACACATGCATAATAACACATTCATTCTCTCACATATTCTCTTTTCACATACACAGGCTCCTTCTCCGTCACAGATACATTATGTATATGCGTGTGTGTGTGTGTGCCTGTGAGAGCCTATAAGTGACACATAGGCTCCCACAGGCACACAAACATTCACAAACACACACACACACAAGTACACAGGCTCTCACAGACACATATGTGCTCACATAGACACATAGGCTGTCACACAGACACACACACACATAGGCTCTCATACAGACCCAAACAAACACACTCATAAGCTCTCACACACACATATATGCTCACAAAGACACATAGGCTCTCACACAGACGCACACACACATAGGCTCTTATACAGACACACAGAAATACACACATAGGCTCTCACATACACATATGTGTTCACATAAACACATAGGCTGTCACACAGAAACACACACACATAGGCTCTCATATAGATACACATAAACACACACTTAGGCGCTCACACAGACTCAAACACATAGGCTCTCACACAGACACAAACACATAGGCTCACACACACATACACACACATGTATGCTCACATAGAAACACAGAAAGACATACATAGGCTCTCACACAGACTCACACATGCAGGCTCTCACTCACACACACACAACAAGCTCACAGAAATACATACCTTGCCTCCTATTGTCATCGGGCTGTGGTGGGATGAGTTTCACCACGGCCCAATGTCCTTCCTGCTTGGGGGAGGGAATGGAAGTTGTGTGTGAGTGTGCACATGTGCACAAAAACAGGGGCCTCTCCTTCAGCCACCAGCGGCCTCTCTTCATCTTTAGCCGCCGGCAGGTTGAACTTCGTCAGCAGTGGTGGCGGCTCCCTCTTCAGCTGCAGGTGGGTTGAGCTCCACCAGCAGTCTCTCTCCTTCTTCAGCCACCGGCAGCCTGTGGCCTCTCTCCTTACTTGCCACTGGAGGGGCTTAACCCAGCGGTGGGTCTTAATCTCAGCGGCGAGGAAGGAGAGAGGCCGCCAATGGGTTGAACTCTGCCAGTGGCTGCTGGCCAGCCATCCACCCGGGTGTGCCACTCTGTGTAAATGCATAGTATACACACCTGGTCACGCTGGGCCTGCCAAGGCTTCAGGGATTGACTCAGGATTGTTTCAGGATTATCAAATAGGAGCTGTTAACAGAATTGCTTTTGATAAATTGAGACTAGTGCATCGCCTGAAACCTTACCTTGAGAAATCAACTTAAAAACAGTCATCACTTGATTGCTCTTTTATAAGTTGATCATAGTTTTATGTGCATAAATGACTTTGAAAATTCAGCCCTTAGCGCATTGCAGAATTAAACTCTCCAATATTTGGTAAATCATATCAGAAGATATGTGCCTTATCAAACACAGCCCTTGGAGTATTGCAGAATTAAACTCTCCAATATTTGGTAAATCATCTCAGAAGATATGTGCCTTATCAAACACTTAGATCAGAAAGAATGCCTCTAAGCACTCTTTCAGTATTGGTATCATTTATGAGCCTGACCAGAACCAGTACATGGGCATTTTCTGATATGGCCCCTTAGATCTGGAATGCATTCCCAACAGAAGTTCACCTAGAAGGAAATTACCTTCTTTTCTGCCAAAAATAAAAACATGGTCTTTTAATTAAATTCTCTTTGGTGATTTTGGAGGAATACCCATGTAGAAAATTAGTTTTTCATAGAAGCTGTATTGATCAGCCTATATGGGTTGTATTTTATCATAATTCAAATTATATCTAAATTGAAGTTTTTAGCTTTTGTTTTTACTGGAGTTTGTTGTTTTATTCATGACACTTACTACGGGATTGTTGTTAAGGTTTTATAGACTGTTTTTTGTATTGTACCAAATTCTTTTATTTTTCTCTTTGATATATTTTTTGTTTTGTTTTACACTTGCACATAATTTTGCAAATTTGCGTTAAACAACTTTCACTATAGAACTGGATCCAACAATCAGTAATGCTGCTTTTAAGATAAAAGTTTCTACTTGGATCCATTTCACACCAGCAATTCAGGCCACAGTAAATCAGCTGGAGGTTGATCCTGCCTCCATCCCTAGATAGCTAAGCAATCCTTTAGAACAGAAGAAGTTGCTATACTAGGTCAGACCAAGGATCCATCATGCCCAGCATCCTGTTTCCAACAGTGGCCAATCCAGGTCATAAGTACCTGGCAAGAACCCAAATAATAAATAGATCCCATGCTACTAAAGCCGGTAATAAGCAGTGGCTATTCCCAGATCAACTTGATTAATAGCATTTTATGAACTTCTCCTCCAGGAACTTATCCAAACCTTTTTAAAACCCAGCTATGCGAACTGTCTTAACCACATCCTCCAGCAATGAATTCCTTCCATTATAGAACACTTCTTCAGAGCACTCCTAAACCCTTCACTGCTGGAGACAGACACAATGAACCAGGAGAAAGAAGAAAATGTAATTGCTCCCCTCCATCACTACCACACACACCCACCCCATCAACAGCACAAGGTTGCGTGAAGCCTGGTTAGAAGAGAGAAATGATGATGTGTGGCTTCTTGTCAAAGTTAGATCATAACTGCTAAACTCCAAGACAACATAGTAGTCTGTTAGTCGGAACCCTACCTAACATGGAGTATAAAAGAAGGTAGGCTTGGGATTGTTATGACCATTGGCTGCAAGTGGCCATGACCAATGCAACTCACATCATGTATGGCCCTGGTTTCCTCTCCGGGTGAACTCACGGCTGTGGCTAGCCACTACCGCCGCATACCTCCGGGTTCTTGAGACTCCTCGTGGTGGCTGGGATGCCAACTCCAGGCCTTCCTAGGCGCACATGCGCCACCCGGGCCTCCCCTTAAAGGCTCAATGGGAGGAACCTCAGGGGCGTCCCCGACTGATGACATCATGAATTTGGGATTTATAAGCACCTCCCATAGGCCCACGCTAACCAACTTGGCAATGAGTTCCATTGCCTCAGGTGTTTGTTCCTGTCTCTCTGGACCCATGATTCCTGCCTTGGATCTCCTACTGCTGAATTGGACTCTGGCTTGGGTACCCGCTCCTCGGGGGCCTGCTTGCGCTTCCTTCAGGAGACCTGGTCTCCAGGCTTCCCCACTCCTCAGGGTAGCCCCTGTGCTCATCTCCAGAGGTCCTGCCTGCTCGCTTCTCTGCTCCTCGGGGTTGCCTCAAGTATTGCCTATCAGAGATCCCTTCTCTATGCTTCCCCGTTCCTCGGGGCAGCCTCTACGTCACTTATCTGAGACTTGATTCTACTCTTCCCTGCTCCTCGGGGCAGTCTCAATGTCTTTACTCCACTGGCTTTACTCTATGCTTCCCCTCTCCTCGGGGCAGCCTACATCACTACATCAGAGACTTGACTCCGCGCTACATCACTACATCAGAGACTTGCTCCTCGGGGCAGCTCCTACATCATCACACCAGAGACTCTGTTGCTACGCTGTCCCGCCCCTCGGGACAGTCTCTGCACCACTCCTCCAGAAGTTCCTGTCTTGCCCTCCCCGCTCCTCAGGGCCTGCCCAGCGCTCCTCTGTCTTGGAGGTTCCTGCTCTGGTACACTGTTCCCTCTGTCTGTCCTGCCTAAGTACTGTGACTCCTCTGAACTATGCCTCTTCACCCCGCTCCTCGGGACACCTCACAGTACATCTCACTGCAGGCACCTGCGATCTCTTGGCAGTGACACAGGATGTTCTCACTCTACTGAACTACAGTTGTGTTCCCTGCTGCAGCTGACCTCGCCTCCCGACGGTGGGGACCTGTGGGGCTCCACCCCTCAGGTGGTATCAACCTCCACCTCGGGCCAAGGGCCCACGAAACCACAAATCCTAACAGGGATTTCCCTTTCCTCTTCCCTAAATGAAATGTTTGGAATGAGAGGCTTGAGAGGAAAATTTTGAGAGTTCTAAACGAGCTTCTCAAACTCTCATGATCATCTTAGATCTGGTGACTGTTGTTCTGACTCAATGTATAAGACCTATTGCTTATTCCCTCTCTCCCAACATTCCCTTTCAATACTGTTTCAGAGGGAGGTGGGATGAGGGAAAAGGATATAGGTCATTGTTCTTTTGGTTCTAGAGAGACCTGATTATAATAAATATTTGTGGAATGTTGCAGTTATTTTATACTGCACAGTATTTATATTCTTTTGTTTCTAAAGTATACAACTTTCTTTAGCTTAAGTTTTGTCAAGGTGATCATGCATCAGAAAAGTCTACGTTTTCTTCGAGTGAGATTTAGTTAACAGATTTACTGCACTGAAAACTCAGGAACAGTCCTGTCAGAAAGGATTTCTCAACAGACAACAATGTTAGCATATTAGTTTTCATGACAGGTATTTTGGTTAGCTTTGAAGGTCAGAATAGTATATCCAAGGATATGGAATTAAGATATATTTTAAGAATTAAGATATATTTTAGACAATTATATTTTTCAGGAATGTAACATACTATGCTTGTCATCATTTGTAGTGTATGGCTCAAGTAGTTTTGAGTTGATTGTCTCTCCAGGACAATTAATTTCAAATCCATTTCTCTTGTTTCAATTCTTGACTCATTAGAACTCATTTATTAAAATCTGGCATCAGCTTTGTTCTAGTGTAAAGAATATCCAAATTTATCAGGGAAAACATTATGTTGTTTTCAATTGGGAACATACTGGCACAATTTTTACACTGGAATAGAACCATTGCAAATCTTTAATGAATGAGCTCCTTTGTCTCTCTGTCATGACTGCTGCAGAAATTATGTTGACATTTGATCTTAAAGTATGATCCTTAGTTCCTTTCATTCAGCCATTATTCTGATCCTTGCTTTAGAGAGAGGTTTCCAGATAGTGAGATTGTTATCACAGCTAAAACCATAGTCATTCCTTAACTTGTATTTGAAATATTTTTTGTGATTCCGTGGCACAAAGCAATAAATGAAATAAAACAATATCCTATCTGATAGATAGTAATATCTTGGCTAAAGATAATCACACAGTTGTCATTCCAATGTTCTAGGAGTTTTTGAGAGAGAGAGAGAGAGAGAGTGTGTGTGTGTATATGTGTGTGTGTGTGTGAGAGAGAGAGAGAGAGAAAATGTGTGTGTGGAGGACAAGTCTGAGTGAAATCCATGCTATCCCTCTGCTGGCAAGCCACTTTATAATAAATCCTATAATAAAAAGCATTTTTATTATGATTGATCAAACATTTCAGAAAAAAAAGGACTTTGGAAATGTATTAGCTTTTATAATGATGTAAACAATGCTATAATTCTCCAAACAAAAGCATTCTAGGAAGCACTCAGGAAAAGTGACCTTGTTACAGTGACTTGACTTGTCCTCTGCTTTTCAACCTGGGCTGCATAAAAGACAACGTTCATGGCTTCATTTCTAGAGCTCCTTGGTTAACTTCTCATGTAACCTGAATAACAGCTGTGTGTAAAACTGAAAGAAAAACAACAGAAATACCGGATTAGAAACTTTCTGGAGATTCCATGCATGTCACAAAAAAAAGTGATAAAATACCCTGTGACACATTCTTTGCAATAAAGAGGAATGCCCAAGAAAAGTCCAATATGTTAGAAGTAGTTATGGTCTGAAATCACTTTAGAAAATGTGGCGGGTTTTTTTGAGCTACTTTTCATTCTAGCCAACAATCTACAATGACTATTACTAATCGTTTCTACAGCATTGCTAGAGGTACAGAATACACATAAGAGACCATTCCTGTTCCGTGGAGTTTACAGTGCAGTCAAAACACTTGGACATGGCAAAATGCTTCAGAAAAAATCTTACAGAAAACATGGCTACAATCAGCAAGGCTATGGAAAGCCAGAGTTTAAGATTTAAAAGCAATGCAGGTTTTTAAGAGGAATTTGAATAAGGCAAAAGAGAAAGCATCAAATCACAATATATCGTAAGAACAGTAGAATAAACTAACAATTTTTTCAGTTCTATTAACAATAATTGTAATATTTATTATGGTATTTAAACCTTACTTTTATAAAAATAATTTGAAGTGGGCAAACACTTCAAAATATTAAAACATCTACATTTTATCAGCTAACATATATTTGTGCCAAAGATTATTTATAACAAGTGTTTACATAAAGTGAAGACACAATAGGAGATATATAATTAAGAGAGTGACTTTGAAAATAAAGGATGGTTTTCTACCATTAAATATTGTACAACTTTTAGGAAGATCTATATGCACCTCTTATTGTATTTTGACTCTATAAAAATACCAGTTAGATGTGCTTTTCAGTGTTGATCTGTATGTAAACTATAGTCCTCCTATTATGCCTTCACTTTACATAATATTGTGCACTATTTGTGGATTTAACAAGCAAAAATACATCATTTCTGAAAATTTTCACTTTCATACATAGTAAAATTTCATATGCAATTCACTATCTGGTAAATTTTAAAAGGAATGCCTGTGTGCCCATAAATGTGCATATTGCAGCGTGAGCAAAAATATACCTTATTTTATAAAGTACATGTGTAGCATTTAAAATACTGTTGCTGTGTGTACTTCTCTACAGCCTTTAGGTGCATATCTTGCATATTTGGAGAGAGAGAGAGAGAGACATAGAGAAAGAGTGCCTCTGTATAGGGTCAGTCTGATTCTCTATATATAGGTACCACTGTAAAGGGCACTTTGAATCAGGGTGTGTTTTCGAGAAACGGGTTGGGGTTGGGGGGGGGGGGGTGTTGTTACAGACACATTTAGAGGTATTCAAAGTAAAATTGACAGCAGTAAAGAATTGTAGTCCTTATAAGCGATGAAAAGTTTAAAAAGAGTTGATTTGTACACTGCAGTCTCTGCTAGCTGCATGGTAGAAACTACTCCTTTTTTTTTTTCTTTATATTTTTCTTTTTAAGATTTTTAGTTTACAAACAAAATAAATTCCTTGTGGATTCCAGCTATAGAAATCAAAATATTCATAAGACTAAAGAATTACAATGAAAATATCCACTTCAAAGCAAAGATAAATTTAGCTGGTGAGAGAAGAGAAATAATTAAGGGAGTATACAAAAGAAACCATAATCAAAAGAAAGGGCAATAATATAGTATTAACCAGCGGCATAATGATTAAAGCTCTAGAGTACTTGAGGTGGGCGAGAAGAAGTAAGTGGCCTACGGGCCTCTACAAAATATTGTAATTGCTCAGGCAAAAAGAAGATAAAATATTCATCCCCTTTTTTAATAACACACTTACACGGATAATGAAGAACAAAAGAAAACCCAAGGGAGATGATTTCCTGCCAAAAGGATAAAAACCCTTTCTCTTAACCTGAGTTGCATAAGCTAAATTCGGAAAAATACTTACTGGTTGTCCAAGAAGCAAAGTAAGAAACTTTCTAAAATATACTTGCATTATATTATTTAAATCTGTGGTAGAAATAAAGGAAACTATCCAACACTTCCAATGAGGAATTTTCAAAAAAATGAGATGTTATCTTGAAAAACAGTATTAGCTACTGTTGCGACCGTCACTGCTCGACGTCCTCACTCCGCCCTCTTTACCTCTGTGGCAACTCCCTCTGAGTCTGATGGACAGCTGACTGCCGCAGTGTCTCCATGCCGTCTCCTTCTGGCGTCCCTGGACCGGCTCGACGTTGCAGATCCGCCATCTTGCCTGAAGACCTAGGGCGCGCGCGCGCTCTGATTGAAGTAACAGCAAGAGCGCGAACTTCAGGGGCGTCCCCCTGAGATGACGTCATCCGCTTCCAATATTTAAAGGTCTCTATTTCACTATCTAACTGAGTTAGCAAGGGGTTGGGTATGGGAATGTGTCTTGCTACCTACGGACTACTCCCTCCAAGCTACTCTGCCTCCTTGGACTTACCAGAGGTACCCGCTCCTTGGGGGCCTCGCTCTTTTTCTTTACTTTCAGATTACAGACAGGAACCGGTACTCGCTCCTCGAGGGCCCATGTTCCTGGACACTCTGAAGATTCTCTACTGCCTGGAAGCTATCACTGCTACAAACATTTGTGAGTTATCATCACTCTCTCAGAGCTTTCCCTTGAACCAGGTACTCGTTCCTCGAGGGCCTAAACCTTTCCAGCTCCTGAGCTTCCTTGAGACTTATGTGAGTTTTGTCATCTAGTTCTGTTCATGAACTCTGCCTACTCTGCCTACTCACTTTCTACAGCTTCTCAACAGCTCAGTCATCCTGGATCGCTGTTCCAGTACCTGAGGGACTACAGCCCTGCTGGGCATATCAGCTCACTACTGCCACCTCTGGTGGTTTCAAAAACCTGTTTAATAAAAGAACTAATGTGTGTCTGTCTCCATACTCAAGCCTAGCCGGTGGTCCCTCTTGGGATATCCTCACGGTGGCGTGGTCATTTGCCACCAGCCCAGGGATCCACCCACAACTATATCAGATTCATTACAGATTACTACTCCTTAGCAAGACGATATCTGAGACACTACAAGATTGCTGACTCCTCCTTCTTTAGGAGCCAATAATAACAGATTGCTACTCCTAGCTTGTCAACCAAGCTCATTCATAACAGATTGCTAACTCCGCAGTCTAACTAACAGCAGATTTATATCAGCTACTGATCCATAAATTAAACTATTAGGAAGAAAATAGCACATTTTAATAAATGGCATATTTTCAGATGAAAATCCTAAAACATCCTGAATAAACCTCTTCAATGATGAAAAAGGAATTTCCCTAAGAACCCTGGGGAAATTCAAAAATCATAAATTAAGATGTTTTACCTTGTTTTCTAAGAATTCCATCCGCCTAGAAAGAGCCAATCTTAAGTTCCTGAGTGGATTTTAGTGTCTTTAACTTTGGAAGGTCTAGAAACAGTGGAATTAATGTGTTCCTGCAGATTAGACACTTTTTGATGGAAATTAGAAGAAAAAAGACTCATCTTTGTATTGAGCAATTTAAGAGCAATCCCAAAACCAGCTACTAGGTCCCACAAAGCCTCAAGTGTCACCGCCTTGGGGTGAGATGGAACAACTGACCCTATACAGAGGCACTTTCTCACTCTCCCTTGCTCTCTTTCTCTATCCAGACCCCTGCACCTCATGAGAAGCAGTAACAAAGTTACTGGAGGGTGGCCAATGTAAGCCCAATATTTAAAAAGGGCTCCAGGAGTGATCTGGGTAACTATAGACCAGTGAGCCTGACTTCAGTGCCAAGAAAAATAGTGGAAACTATTCTAAAGATCAAAATTGTAGAGCATATAGAAACACATGGTTTAATGGAACAGTCAACATGGATTTACCCAAGGGAAGTCTTGCTTAACAAATCTGCTTCATTTTTTTGAAGGGGTTAATAAACTTGTGGATAAAGGTGAACCAGTAGGATGTAGTGTATTTCAATTTTCAGAAGGCGTTTGACAAAGTCCCTCATGAGAGGCTTCTATGAAAACTAAAAAGTCATAGAATAGGAGGCAATGTCCTTTCATGGATTACAAACTGGTTAATAGACAGGAAACAGAGAGTACGATTAAATGGTCAATTTTCTCAGTGGAAAAGGGTAAACAGTGGAGTGCCTCAGGGATCTGTACTTGGACCAGTACTTTTCAATATATATATATAAATGATCTGGAAAGGAAATAGAGTGAGGTTATCAAATTTGCGGATGATACAATATTATTCAGAGTAGTTAAATCACAAGCGGATTGTGATACATTGCAGGAGGACCTTGCAAGACTGGAAAATTGGGCATCCAAATGGCAGATGAAATTTAATGTGGACAAGTGCAAGGTGTTGCACATAGGGAAAAATAACCCTTGCTGTAGTTACACAATGTTAAGTTCCATATTAGGAACTACCACCCAGGAAAAAGATCTAGGCATCATAGTGGATAATACTTTAAAATCGTCAGCTCAGAATGCTACAGCAGTCAAAAAAGCAAACAGAATGTTAGGAATTATTAGGAAGGGAATGGTTAATAAAATGAAAAATGTCATAATGCTTCTGTATCGCTCCTTGGTGAGATCACACCTTGAATACTGTGTACAATTCTGGTCGCCGCATCTCAAAATAGATATAGTTGCAATGGAGAAGGTACAGAGAACGGCAACCAAAATGATAAAGGGGATGGAACAGCTCCCCTATGAGGAAAGGCTGAAGAGGCTATGGCTGTTCAGCTTGGAGAAGAGACAGCTGAGGTGGGATATGATAGAGGTCTTTAAGATCATGAGAGGTCTTGAATGAGTAGATGTGAATTGGTTATTTACTCTTTCGGATAATAGAAGGACTAGGGGGCATTCCATGAAGTTAGCAAGTAGCATATTTAAAATTAATCGGAGAAAATTCTTTTTCACTCAACGCACAATTAAGCTCTGGAATTTGTTGCCAGAGGATGTGGTTAGTGCAGTTAGTGTAGCTGGGTTCAAAAAAGGTTTGGATAAGTTCTTGGAGGAGAAGTCCATTAACTGCTATTAATCAAGTTTTCTTAGGGAATAGCCACCGCTATTAATTGCACCAGTAGCATGGGATCTTCTTTGGGTACTTGCCTGGTTCTTGTGACCTGGTTTGGCCTCTGTTGGAAACAGGATGCTGGACTTGATGGACCCTTGGTCTGACCCAGCATGGAAATTTCTTATGTTCTTATGTTCTTAAGTACACAGGTAACATATATTTGTTGCCTTTGCAAAATTTGTGGTTACATGTGTCAGTCTTGGTCCTGCCCCAAGAATGCCCATGCCCTGCCCCTTTTCCACCTCCTTATTCTGGATGTGCATAAATACATATGCACGCGTCCTTCCTGGCTTCTTAAAATTTCCGTTCCTCATGTGCAGCCCACATATGCTTGTATGTGGCCGTTTTTGCATGAGCAATGCTTTTAAAATCTACCTGTATATATAAAATTGTGTCAAATTTAAAATTAATGAGCTGCTGCAGCATCATGCAAAGCAGCTCATTAATTATGAATTCCATACAAACTGGCATGCAAAAACATTACAGGCTGGTTTTCACAAAACAGATAGATAACTGCACTTCAACGAAAAGTAGTTTTCTTTTATGCATACTTTTTCATAAGAAATTTCTCATGCAATTTTTCTACCTTGCTCATTTGCATGGTTAGAAAAATTGTGTGCAAAACTGACAATCCTCTGCAACAAATTTCTAAGATTTTAATGGAAATCAATTGGAAAATAGATTTCAATAAGGAATTTTAGTATTTCTCCTCTGTACATCAAGTGATTTCAGTGATAATTTATAGTTTTTCTAGGTATTCAGTTTCCAAGAAAAAATACATTTTGCAGATTAACTTACTATGCAGCTAATTTTCAAAAGGATTTATGCATGTAAAACTGGGTTTTATGTGAATAAATGGACTTTACATGCATACGTGGGCTTTTGAAAATTGCTATGTTTAGGCACGCAATTCCTTTGAAAATTCACAGAATAATGAAAAGATTTCACGCACGTAAATGGGCTTTTGTAAATTGCTATAATGTGTTACTTTTCCACGTGTAACTCCTTTGAAAATACATCTCCTATGTTTGTAAGAAAAAAATACATCTGATATCAGATGCCGAAATAAAATATGTCCCAGTATAATACACAACCATGCAAAAAACTTTAAAGAGAAGGTATTTATTCTTTAATTAATTATATATTTCTTTTTGGAGACCTTTTAAATATCTGCCCCCTTTCAGCCAAAGGATTTTAGAAAATTACAAGGGATCAAAGAAAGACTTTCTACTTTACAAATCATTTCTCTACCTCTAGTTATACCCCAAGGAGTAAGCAATTATTTAATGCATGATCCTGTAAAAGACCTAAGCATTATAGAGGTGTGCATAATTAATTGCATTTTGGAACAAACCATAGTGCCTAAGATAGTGCCAGGAGCTTCCATTATAAGTTAAAGGTTTGCCTGGGCTTAGAAACATAACTAGTGATGAGGACAGATTGAATTTGATGGAAGTTCCCCACCCCCAGTCCTTACTTCTCCACCCAGGAATATTTGACAATGAAGCACCAAGGTTGAATTGTAGTGCAGGCCCATATTGCTTATCCAAAGAGCACTTTGCTGATTAGCCTAAAAAGTCTGAAGAACATTTCACATATGGATGGGTGCTTAAGAAAGAGACAGAGAAATACAGAAGAATTAATTTTAGGTCTGTTTTATGCTGTGAAAATTTCTGGGTATATCCCAGGCTGAACTATTACTGACCCTCTGTAGGAAACTGAGGATGTCCCATAGAATTGTGCACAATCCCCTAGTGAGTCACAAGGGAGGAAAACAAATTTGCACTATGCTTAATGAAGCAAATACTTGGAAGTGACAATTTTTTCCTTGAATATTGAATACTAAATATACACTTTGAAAGCTTATATAAAAGTAGCTTTAAGTAAATATTGTTTGACTTATAAAGAACAGTGAACAAATGATTCTATGGAACTTCTGTTGTCCAGTTTTGATTTTCTGTCATGCCCAAAGTATCCTGAGGTTTGGATTTCTGCTTTTTTTCAATAAGAATTAAACTACTGTAAATAGTAGTGATAGACTGATCCAACTTCTATAACAGTAGTGAGGGACTTAGAAATATAGGAGTCAAGAAATCTGAGATTTTTTCTCAATCCAACTATCTGGATAAATGATTATAACTTCAATTGGAAGAATAGACGCTCATTTTATAAAATCCTCAATAAAGGCGCGGACTGGGAGGGAACTTCCTAAACCCCCTACCTAATCTGGCTCCCTTTTCCCCTACTAACCCCCGACTCCTAAAACCCTGCTAACTTCCCTAGTTGTTTGTTTTGGTATTTACCCACAGTCCAGAGCAGCAGCAGCTTGTGCTGTCCGGTCAGCTCCTGGCAAGCACTTCAGCGGAACAGTGCCTAATGGCGCTATCCCACCCCACCCATGCCCCGCCCATGCCCTGCCCAGACCCCACCTCCAGCCACCCCTTTTCCAAAAACCCTTTCTTCTGCACATGCTGGTAGATACTTGCGTGGCTGAAAACGTTTCAAAATCTGTGCGGTGCAAGCGTGTCCCAGCCATGTTTGTATCTCCCAGATTTCACGAGCACAGCGCTTTTAAAATTAGCCCTTAAAAATATAGAATCCAGTTCCAACCATTTGAAAAGCCAAATATTGATTTGTTTGAAAAAGCTGCAAGTTACCAGTTCCTGTTTCTACAGTACTTGGTTGCCTCACAATTTACTTCTTCCACACAATGAGCCTGATTTATCAACATTTATCTCTGCTAATAGCTGTAAGGAATCTCCCCAGGAAGAAAAAAAAAAAAACCAATGAACTAGAGGATCTATAAGCTTTGGATCAATTTTCAAAGGGATCTAGCCGACAATCTCCATGCAGGACTCAGTACTGAACAAGGACTGGCTGCTTTCAGTGAGCTTTGCAAAGAGATTGGCTGCTTCACCCCAGACTGACATGAATAAAGGAATACCAAGTGTCAATATCTGCCAGATCTATTGGGACTTAGCATTCAGCTCATGTGTGAGAAGATAAGATCCTCTTTCACTGGGCTTCAGATGCACTTTGGAGTTTTGTGGGTGGGGGTTGAGTTTTTATCCTTAGTTTTTTTTTGTTATAGGAAGAGGAAATTGGGTTCTTGGCTTGCTACATTTTATTTTATCTTGGAAGCAGCAGGGTGGGTAGGGATTGGACTCTCGGCCTGCAATTTGTTTTTTATCTTGTAATGACAGGGGGAGATCTGTTGTGAGTGGGCTGGAGGCCTGATTGTCGGGAGAGCATGAGCACTTGGACCACAGGCACAACTTCAGGGCAAGGCTCCAAGGTATGCACTGCAGGAGGTGAGTGTATCTGGGCATGACTGAACTTGGCACAGAGCTTGGACTTGGAATGTGGATCGCTCAGGCCTTTGCTGAGCCTGCACACACCAAGAGTGAGACCCAACAACCCTATGCTGGTCTCTATGGTAGCCCTATGGTCACTCAATGGCTCTTTCGGACCTGCTGCTTGGGAATGGCTAGTGAGACAGGACAGATGGAAGTTGAGGACACAAGATATGATGAGCCGAAGGCTTGAACATGATTTTGAAGTCTTAGAACAGACAAAGGCACTGAAGACTTGGAGCAGACAAAGACACTGAAGACTTAGAGCAGACAAAGGCACTGAGGGAGCCCTGTGCTGCAGCGCATCTACACAGCCAGTGGGCTGGTCATGGACCATGCTGACGGCAGTGGCGCAGACTCACACTTGGAACATGACTCTGAAGATGTGGACAAAACAAGGCTATAGACCAGGGGTCGGGAACCCATGGCTCGCGAGCCAGATATGGCTCTTTTGAGGGCTGCATCTGGCTCGCAGACAAGTGTCGCCATACTTCGCGGTTCCCCGCTGACCCAGCTGCTCCCCGGTCCTCCGCCGCCCGGGCTTAAATGCTGTCAGCCCGGGCGGAACGCGGCAGGACAGCTGGAGTCAGCGGCACCGGCGTGCTCTCTTCTCCCCCCCCCCCCCCGCGGCCCGGAAGAGGAAGTGGAGAGCATCGGGTGCCTGCGCGGGAAGAAGAGACCACACTAGCGTGGTCTCTTCTTCCGCGCAGGCACCCGATGCTCACCACTTCCTCTTCCGGGCCGCGGGGGGGGAGGAGAAGAGAGCACGCCGACTGGAGTCATCCGGGTGCCTGCGCGGGAGCCATCGGGTGTCAGCCGGGGGCCGGCGCTGGAGTCATTGGGTGCCTGCGCGGGGCTTCCCGCGCAGGCACCCGATGCTCTCCACTTCCTCTTCCGGGCCGCGGGAAGAAGAGAGCACGCCGGTGCTCTCTTCTTCCCGCGGCCCGGAAGAGGAAGTGGAGAGCATCGGTGCCTGCGCGGGAAGACCCGCGCAGGCACGCTAGTGTCCGACGGGAAGAAGACTGCAGCGCGGCTCGGAGGAAAATGAAAATCTTCAACCGCGGCCGATGGGACTCCGCCTTCGCCTCCGCGAGGGCTGAAAATGAAGGAGGTTAGCGTTGGGAGGTGGCTGCTGCTGCCGCGAGTTCCCGGGGGGGGGGGGGGGGGGAAGGGGGAGAGAGAGAGTGAATGAATGAGCGAGCAAGCATGTGTGTTTGAGATCCTGTGTGTGTGAGTGAGAGATTGCATGTATGTGAATGATTGAGAGCCTGTATATGTGAAAGAGAGTATGTCTGTGATTGAGATCCTGCCTGTGAGAGAGAGAGCATGAATGTAAGTTTACCATTGGGAACCTGTATGTGTAAGTTTGTAATTGAAAACCTGTTTGTTTGAAAGAGTATGTGTGTATGATTGAGATCCTTTGTGTGTGAGAGAGATCATGTGTATGTATGATTAAGAGCCTGTGTGTATAAGTAAGAGAGAGATCATGTGTGTCTGTGTCTGATTGACAGCTGGTTTAGGTGATGGAGCATGTGAGTATGTGATTGAGAGCCTGTGTTTAAATGAGAGAGAGAGACCATGTGTGTCTGTGTGATTGAGAGCTGATTTAGGTGAGGGAGCATGTGAGTATGTGATTGAGAGCCTGTGTTTAAATGAGAGAGAGAGACCATGTGTGTATGTGTGTGATTGAGAGCTGATTTAGGTGAGGGAGCATGTGAGTATGTGATTGAGAGCCTGTGTGTAAATGAGAGAAAGAGAGGACATGTTTGTAAGCATGTGAATGAGAGTCTGTGTGTGAGAGAAAAAGACAGCATGTATTTATGTGATTGAAAGCCTGTGTGTGTGTAAGCGTGAAAAGATAGACAGCATGTGTGTAAATGTGTAATTAAGAGCCTATATAAGTGAGAGAGAAAAAACATTTGTATATGTGAGTGACTGAGAGCATGTGTGTATAGGTGTGTCATTGAGAGCCAGTGTGAGAGAGAGCGCTGGTATGTGACTGAGAGAGGAGAAAGTTCCAAGCAAACCACCCCACCTCCTGCTAATTCAGAACAATCTCAGGACACCTGGATATCAAACGTTCCCAGGTATGCAGAGCAAAAAAATTTTTGTATCCTTATTATTTTTCATTACTGGATCTTTGTGTCTGCTATTTTGAAATATTTTGTTGGTATCTGGAAATGTTTTATATGAGTTTTTAATTATTGGATATTCCACTCATCAGCTGTTTCGAAATATGTTCTTTTTGTTAGTACAGTTTTACTGCTGATGATTTTATATTTCTTGATTTGTTTTATAAGGATGTGTGATGTTTCTTTTTTCCTTTGTTACACTGCATACAGAGACTCTGGCTTGTTGCAGTTTCCAATTCAGTTTTTGTCTGCATGCTTCTTGTTATGCGTTTTGGTCTCTTTATTCTATGTTAGGTGAGGGACAGCACGTGATTCAGGTGAGGTTTTCTGCTGGCGTGTAGTTTCTGTGTAGGACTCTATAGCAGCCTGACTTGGTCCGTTTTCCTAATAGGAGATGTATTGGTGTCTTAAGGCCTGGTGTAATATTTTCAGAGACTTATTGTACTTTAAAAGTGTGATCTTACATAAAATGCACACATTTACTTGTATTTAGTTTTAAACATATTGTATGGCTCTCATGGAATTACATTTTAAAATATGTGGCGTTTATGGCTCTCTCAGCCAAAAAGGTTCCTGACCCCTGCTATAGACTCTTGACTCTCAGGGAGAGCCCCGCTTTGCAGCCTGCCCTACATAGCCAGTGGATTGGTCATGGACCACGCTATGGCAGTACAGTCTCTGAACATGGAACCAGTAAAGATACAAGACAAGATGAGAGACCAGGTGAAGACCAAAGACAAGGTTTCCTCTGATTTGAAAAAGCTCTCCGGAGACTAGGAACTCTGGAACCAGGAACTCAGGAGCAAGACTCAGGAACGCAGAACAAGACTAGGAGCTCAGTCTCTAAAAGCAAGAACAAGGACTCCAAAGACTTGAACCATCCAACTTAGACCTCAGGTGATGAAGACAGGAACACCAAACTAGGAATAAGAACAATAGTCCAGGAACATCCAATGAAGAACAAGGAGACCAGGAACATCCAATGAAGAACAAGGAAACCACGAACATCCAATGAAGAACAAAAAGACCAAACAAAGTCCATCATAACAGGAGCTTGACCATGGCAGACCTTGAAGGATGAAGACTGCCAGGGACAACCATGAATGTCCTTGTGATGGCCAAGTTGAACTGGCAGAGAAGCCATTTATACGGCTATAGGTGTGACATCATTAAGAAGGGTTGCAGGGATTTTCCCGCCACAGGCCGTTTAAATTCTTAACAGAGGCGCACGCGCATCTAGAGAGCAATGGGTAAAGGAGGAAGTTGGCGGCATTGTTGGCAGCATTCCAGCCACGATGGAAGGTTGGCAGGGCAACACTGGGCTGAGTCAGTGACATCTTCCTCTGTTGCAGCTCAGGCATCAGCAACAGTGACTTCTCTGGCCCATGCCGGAAGCAGAAGCTGGCGGTGTCTCAGGGAGTCAGGAGGTGAGTGAGCCGCTCACAGGCCTCCACAGGCAGCAAAATCCAACAAGATCTACTGCTTGGCTGCTACTTTTTTAGTTCAATATTCATTGAAACATGACGACAGAAAAAGACTATGTAGCTATCTAGTCTGCCCATCCACACTAACTGCTTAACTCTAAAATCCTTACCACTCCCTTAGATATCCATGCTTTTTTGAATTCAGATACTATCCTTGTTTCTACCACCACAACTGGGAGGCTGTTCCATGCATCTATTGCCCTTTCTTTAAAGAAATACTTACATAAATTACTCCTGAATCTACCCCCTTTCACCTTTATCCCAGATCTTGCTTTTCATTGAAAGAGGCCAACCCCCTGCGTATTGATATCTTGGAGAAATCTCAATGTCTCTATCATATCTTCTACATCTCACCTTTCCTCTAGATTATACATGTTTAGATCCTTAAGCTTGACCCCCATATGCTTTATAACAGAGGCCACAGACCATTTTAGTAGCCACCCTCTGAATCAGCTCTATCCAGTTTATATCCCCCTATCTAAAGGGGTCTGACCAGGTATTTATATAGGGGCAACATCACCTCCTTTTTTTCTGCTAACCATTCTTCTCCCTATGCACAAGCTTCATTTTGCTTTTGCTGTCACCTTATCCACCTGTTTGACCATCAGATATGATCACACCCAGATCCTGCTCTTGTTTTGTGCATAGAAGAATTTCACTCCCTATATGGTACCATTCCCTTGGGATTTTGCAGCTCAAATGCAAAACACTGCATTTTTTTTATCCTTAAATCTTTTCTGCCAGACTCTAGATGATTCCTCAAGCTTTGTTAGACCTCTCTTCATGGTTTGCACACCTTCCTGGCATCTACCTTCTTTCTGATTTTGAGATCCTCTGCAAAAAGAAAAACTTTTCATGATAGCCTTCTGCATTATCGTTCATGAAAATGTTGAAAAGAGCAAGTTCAAGGATCAATCTCAGGTGTCTGCTCTGGAGGCACTGAAAAGAATTCTGCACACAATGATGTCTAGCCCCTCGTGGAATGATCACTGAGCATCTCCACCACCTGTTGGCCCTTTAGCAAGTATGTTGATGCAATCACCTCCTTGATCCATCTGAACAAAGTAGCCTTGGAAGCTTATTTGCCCCACAGGGGTCACTGAACAGTATAAATAGTCAGATATCTTGGACATCTAAAAAGATAGAGCCTGCTCTCTTTACCATGAATTGCTCTCCCGATAAGAGCATCATCAGGAATCAGGTGCAGGAAGTGTAATGAGTCTGAGCAAATTGCCCCCTTCCTAAACTCCTCACTGTAGGTAAAGTACCCACATCGTTTACAGCAGGGGTACTTTTACTAATGGCAAAAATGGGAGGGGTTAGTTTGGAGGGGGGCTTTTATTTCTAGCTGCACATGCTTCCAAGTATCCTCTGTGTGCCACCAGCCCTGATTTTTCCTTTGAAAATTAGCTTGCAGGCCCATGGATACAAGGCACCCGTGGACCAGTAATTGCCACAGGCAGCCTCAAAATTGCCCCGTAAGGACAAGAATCTCAAAATGCTTTTTCATACTTCAATCAGCATAACACCTAATTTAGTATGTTCAGAACCACTTATACAGCTGAACAAGCAATTGGGGAGGAGGAGGGAATAAAAACAGAAATTGATCATTCCTTGTTAAAAGAAAAAAAACACAGCCACAAGAAAATGCTATAAAGGAGATAGGGAAAGCTCATATGTATGCAAATAAAACAGGATAATATATTGTCTCATCCTCCTGTGCACACTTTTCCTTTTCTTTATTGCCTTTTCAGTAGCACTGCACATCAAGGAAGACCAATCTCTTCACACAAAACACATGGTTCCTTAATACAACTAAAACTTCAGTCTCTACTTTGTCTAGACCAGGATACCATGACAGCTCAGAACAGCATTATAAAGAGCCACCTAGCACAGAAAGATGGGGAAAGGAAAGTTAACATCTGCTTCACATAAAAAAGGCATCTTCAGTCTTAAATAGGCCAAGATGATACTACAGTAGAGGCACCTTACAGAGAGCACTACTGCAACATCAACATTCTATACCACAGCTAAACCAGCTGGCTAATACAGAAAACAAGCTAAGGACCGGATTTTAAAAAGGTTATGTGCGTAAATCCTCCAGATTTACGCATGCTGGGTCTATTTTCAAAAGGCCCGGTGACGCACATAAAGCCCCGGGACATGTGTAAGTCTCAGGGCTTTACAAAAGGGACAGGGGGTGTGGACGGGGCATGGGTGGGGCAGGGCGAGGGCGGGGTCAGGCTCCCGGCACAGAGGTCATATTTGCTGCTGTGCCGGGGATTGCGCGCTGGCAGTTGGCGGCGCACACAACTTGCACCTGCCCAGAGGCAGACACAAAAGGTAAAATAAAGGTCGGGGGGGTTAGAGTAGGGCTGGGGGGGGGAAAGGTTAGGGGAAGGGGTGAGAAGGTCAGGCTAGGGGAAGGGAAGTTCCCTCTCAGGCCGCTCCGAAATCCTGGGAGGGTACGGGGGAAGGCAGCACGGCTCAGCACATGCAAGGTGCATAATTGTGCAACCCCTTGTGCGTGCCGACCCAGGATTTTATAACATGCATGCACACATGTACGCCTGCGTGCAACCTTTTAAAATCTACCGCTAAATTTCACAGCTGTCTTCTAGGACATACCTGAAATGATAATGAAATGTTAATAGAACAATACTGCATGCATGTACCACATGTGTTTTATGAGTTCTGTACACTCCTTGTGGTTCAAACTATCATGTATATGTGCTATGTGTTTGAATAGTTTACAGTGGAGATATATGAAAGGGTTTTCATGCATGTTCAAAGTATGTAGATTGCAAGCATCAGTGATAGAGGTTTAATTTGAATGAGTAAGAGAGGAAAGAAAGTGCAAATTTAACTACAGTAAAAGTAGTCCTTGACTTATAGAAAAGAGGTAATTTGCTTGTTGCACAGTATAATGTAAGTATTCTGAACAATATGATTACCTACAGGAAATGTGATACTGTATCTTTTAAAGCACCCTTTCCATGGGAAGTGTTAGCTACTAGCAGAAATGGGGCAAAGTGTATACATTTGTAAGAGGCCTCCAAACTAGGCCTTATGTCACTAGTTAAGGTCTGAAAATTAGTCTGATGTAGGATTTAATTTAACCTCTTCCTGGAGTTTGTAAATGGTTGATAAAGTTTTTGAATGGTTTGATTGAAAAAAAAAAATACCGAGGCTTGCAATTACTGTAAATTACCACTAGATGGCATGTTAAAGAATACTGTATTTATGAGAACTTAAGAAATGTCATACTGAGTAAGACCAAGGTCCATCAAGCCTAGCATCCTGTCTCCAACAGTGGCCAGTCTATATCACAAGTACCTGGCAGATTGCAAAAGTAGATTAACAAATTACAAATGTGCAGACAAAAACTGAAAAAGAAATCCAAGCAGCCTGGAAAACTAGAAACAGATATACATTTCTTCCCATGCTTAAGCAAGCCCTCATTGCCATCCTGTGGAGAGTCGGGGGTACCATGTTGGGGTTGTCAAGCTCCTATCATTGCCTCCATGCAGAATGGGAGGTGCTCAGTTACATCCCACAAGAACAACAATGGGGGCCTGGCAGCCACAAACACCACCTTCCATTCCACCCCATTGTGTTTTTTTCCTCCCACCCTTTTCTCTTTCCCCCCCATGCCCTGTAGCTTCCCTCTATCATTCTTTCCCCCATCTGCCTCCCTAGAGAACAAAGAATGGAAAGAGGAGAGTGTAAGAGGATTGGAGATGGGGACAGAAGAAGGGGATGGGGAGAAGAAGGGGAGAGGACTGGAGATGGGAAGTGAGAGAAGAGGGGGGAGGGCCAGGGATGAGGAGGGGACAGAAGAGTATAGGGAGGGAGGATGGGAGTGAGGGAGAATCTGAGATGAGGGGAAAAGGCAGGGAGAGAGATTTTCATAACCAAGGAGACAACCAGATTAGGGGAGGGAAGGTGGGGTCCCTACCTCCTACTCTGATCCAGTTCCATTCCTACCCACCTCTTAAACCTCTTTCTTAACCCCAATTCTGCAAGCCCTCTCTTTCATATATACAGTCACCCGCACCCAGCCCTCTCCCCGTGCCCAAAATTGTCCTCGGTCAGTCATTACCCCCAAACAGCTAGCCTTGCCACCCTAGCCAGCCTATCCACAACCACAGTTTTCTTCCTAATCAGCCAGCCAGCCTGATCCCCTCAGCCTGCAAACTAATTCCCCTTGTCAGCCCCCCAACCTTGCTATCCAACCCACGCCAGTGGATTCTACAGAAAGTGTCTCCTTTAAGGGATGAGGGGAGAAGGATCTAGAGGAATAAATTGAAGACTATGTAATCCTGGTTCAAGGTATGGCAGGAGGAGATTGGAAGAAGCCTCCAAAAGGCTGGTGAGCCCAGGGAACCCTCCTCATTGGAGAGGGCTACAAGGGCTTTCCCCTTCAAAACAGAAGGCCTGAGGCTGAAGTGGTGTTTCTTCCCACAGGGAAACAACCAAGGGACCCAGCCTGGATCTAACAGGAGAGGCAGAAGAAGCATTCACCTTCACAGCCCATGGAGGACCAGAGGAAGTTAGGGAGAAGAAGTTGCCGAGGATACCGATGAAGTCCTTAGAAACTGCCTAAGAGAAGTTAAAGATACAGTTACTGGAGTTAAGGATACAGAGTTACTGAAGTTAAGGAGAGGTGGTACCCAGAGTCCATGAGTGAGTACATAATGACAGTAACTTTCAAAGTGGCTAGAGGGCACTCTTTGGAGCATATGTGTCATCGTGCGCCCAGATTCGTGGCCATTTTATTGTGAACACTGGCTAAATCAATAACTATTGCCACCCCATACTTTTGTAAATGTTTGACAGCTGAAATGCCAGATTTAAAAGTTAATTGTTTGGATTAGACATTGGAAGTCTGTGTTTAGGTTGAATACGCGCTTTAGATAATTGGGATAGCAGGGAACAGAGTTCATAGAGGGGAGATTCAAATGGTGGGTTTCTCTGTTTCAGCTCAAAATCTCTTTGCCCTCTTAGCTTCTGCGCCCATGTCTCCATCTGTTTGAGGCAATTCCTTAGCTCCGAACCTTACTTTGAGAGACTGGCACTCAGCTCACATAGATGTCAAGCCCTCTCACATTTTATGTGCCCCATACAGGAGGGAGTTAAAAATGTTGTGGCTTTAGCTGACATAATTAAAGAAGGTTTGTTCCTGCTTGTTTACACATTTTTTCTCAAGGAATTAAAAAGTTTTAGAGCGCCAAGTAATTTCTATACAAAGTAACAGGATCTGTGAGAGTGTGGCAGTGCTCCTTACCAGTTACTCCTTCCTAAGACAGGAGTAAATGTGTTCAGGCAGTAGGACTCCAAGATGAGTAAAGGTGCTTATACATTTGGGTATATACATATTTGTGGCTATGTCTTTTGACAGAGTGGTGGGTGTTAATGGAGAATCTATGATAGGTCTTTTTTTTCCAAACTATGACGAATATCTGTTTTTATAAGTTTGCTTTACTTATAAAGTAAATAATTATGATATGTAACATTTATGAAATGTACAATATTTAAAATCTTATGTTTTTAATATTTTTGTTTTTGGTTTGTATTTTACTGCAACACATTCTTGTCTACTAGTGCCCAAACTGCCCATAGCTCAGAAAACTGTTTATATCCTTTTTTTCTCAGCTGATATTGCTTCTGATTTATATGTAACATACATAAGACATCATCACAAATAACATCAAGCAGTTTAACTTCTTTCCAATTACTAAGAGGCTCATTTACTAAGCCATGTTAAGCCATTTATAACACAAAAAAATGCTTTTTTCACACGGAAATGGCCCAATACAAGGAAAATGCAAGGTATTTCAAATACCTGCATTATTTAAGCACTGTGCATATTTAAATGAGCTGATTACTTAAGAGTCGTAGCTAACTTCTCCCAGGAACATTGGGACATCAACCAAGCAACATATTTCAATGACAGGTAGACCCTTGCCCAAGCAGGTTCAGGTGCATTCTTCTAGAGTTCAGGCAACCTCTTTGGTGGAGATGAGGTTGGCTTCTCCTCTCGATATTTGCAAAGTAGCAACTTTCTTCCCTGAGTACCTTTTCAAAGCATTTCATTTAATGTTGCAAAGCAGGAAGTCTCTTGCTACTGAAATGTTGAAAGCAGTTTTGGCAGAGTCCTACTCTGTTCAGGAGTAGGCCATTCATCTGGTCTGAACTGACTGGATGATGAGGAAATTGAAAATAGTTCTTATCTGATAATTTTCTTTCCTTAAGTCCAGCCAGACCAGTCCAGAACCCTCCCTTTTTGCTGCTAAACCTCTGTTCTTCAGATAATAGTGTAAGAAATCCAGCTGAGTTCAAAGAGGTTACCTTGAGTAAGCAAGTTCCTTCCAAGCCTATAAATACTGTTTCCAGTCTGGTTTCACATTATCCTTCCAATATCTTGTATTTTGGATGCTCTCGTGTTTCAGGAAAAAAAGGATAGTCTTTTAATTGTTCATGGTGGCTCTTAGCGTCCAGAGTTAGCTTTTTATAGGTAATACTGGCAGGCTGAGGTCCGAATGGTTGCTTATAAGAGATAATGTCATTGAGTCTGCTATTCTCTGTCACTATCTGCTGATCAATGGGCATAACCCAGTCATCTGGAGTGGTCTGACTGGACTCAAGGAAATTATCAGCTAAGAAATAGTTTTACCTTATTCTTCCCAATTTCCCCACCTGTTGCAATATTGCAGAAGTTATTGATCTTAAGTTTTACCTTAGCTATCCCATCATTATAGATTCTCTGTTCTTACCCCATGCTTTCTTGAATTTTTTTGCAATTTTTGCCACATCACCTCCACTGGATCACCATTCCATGGATCCACTTCTCTTTCTTTGAAAAAATACTTACAGTACGTTGCTCTTGAGTCTCCTGTTTCCAGCCTTATATCATAACCCCTTATTGTAGAACTTCCTATTTACTGAAAAAAATGCTTGCTTCTTGTTCATTACATATACTTCTATGGTATATACATTTTTCTAACATATTTCACTCTTCTCTTCTTCTTGAGAATATACTGTTGTGTACACTAAACTTCAGCTCATAATGTTTAATTGAAGTGACATAATTTTGATAGTTCTCTTCTAGATAATGAAATACCTACAACTTTTTATTGACCTTTTATTTCTACATGTTCTTTATGTAAAACTGAAAGCATATTAATCTAAATGGCATTTCACAACCATGGGTCAATACCCTGAAGTTTTTGGTATCATCGTCAAAAAGACAAACCTTTCCTGACAATCCTTTCTCTGTGTTGCTCATAAAAATGTTGAAAAGAACCAGTCCAAGGACCAATCCCTGAGGTATACTGCTAGTAATGCCATCTCCTAAGAGTGAACTCTTTATCACTACCCTTTGTCGTCACTCTGAGATCCATATTGAAAAGCATTAAGTCAGATAATGCAGAAATTATACAGCTAAAAGAAGATTTGGGCACTTATCCATTTAAATTATATATGGCTTACTACAAATTAGCTGTCTAAGTTAGGGGTGTTTCAGGGTCATAACTGGGAAGTGTTAAGCCCCTCAGCATGCTGTTCCAAGGATCTGAATAGAACTCTCTGTAAATTTGGATTTTCTTTATAGGTCCCCTAGATGGGACTTACTGTGGTGCTGGATGATGACATCACATCCTCCATAAGTAAAGGAACTCCTTTGCAACCAGCCAATGCCTCAGCAATAGGTCTCCTAGTGCCCTTGTGTTCCAGTGCATCTTGCTATCCTTGTCTCATCCTTGCCTTGTGCCTTGTTCTGTATTCCTTGTCTTGGTTCCTTGTCTTGTCCTAATCTTCTCCATACTCTGTTCTTTGCCCAGTTCCTTGCCTGTCCTTCCCTGTTCCTGGCCTTGCTTATTCCCTTCCTTTCTTGTCCTGATTGATTTGTCTGTCTTGTCTGTCCTGTCTCGGAATGATTACATGATCCTGACCCTGTCCTGGCCCCTGACCTTCCATTGTCTGCTGCCTGCCACAACTCTGGCCTGTTACCTGCTTTGCTGTCTGCTGCCTGCCACAACTCTTGCTCAGATTGGACTGTCACTCAAGATAGCCCTAGGGACCCACCTGTCAGCCACCAGAACCCAAGGGCTCAACCTACAGGGGAAGCAGCTGGTATAAGCGAAGCTCCAGCCAGTCCCACCTATGGGCTTCTCTGCCAGCTGCCGGCGTGGGCCTAGAGAGCTTGCTTACTAGGAAGCATCAACCATACCACAGCCACAAGTGTCCACTTCCTTCAACAGTGTTACAGGAAGAGTTGAGTTAGCCAGATAATTTATCCAGTTAATGCAGCCAGATAAATCTGGTTGGGCCAAAGAGCTGTCCTAAAGTTAGTCAGATAAAATTAGCTGGCTAAGTTTAAGATGACTGGCTATATTCAACAGTGTAGCTGCACTATTGAATATATGTCCAAAGTTAGCTGGATAGGTTATTTAGCTCACTTTGCTATCCGTACAGTGATTGAATATGGACCTCTCTAGGTCCCATACCACGTGTGCTAAATTTATTTAGAAGTTGCTTGTGGAACCATGTCAAAGACCTTAATGAAATGCAAGTACACAACATCTAGCGCTCTCCCTTGATCCAACTCTCTGGTCACTGAATCAAAGAAATTAATTTGATTAATGTACCTGATTCGACTTCATTAACACTATCCCATCTGGGTCAACACACCATGTGTCCCACTACATAATAATCCCAGAGCAAATACATCGGTCATGTAACACGTAGTCAACGTGTTACATGACCGATCCGAATCACTAATATGTTAGATTCCAGTATGTTAGATTTCAGTAATTTAAAATGTTGTTTCTCATAATGTTCTATGCAATTTAATTTAATTTATTTAATTAATTTTCTCCCAGTTCTTCATTGCCTTGTTCTATGTAAGACATTCGTGTTTTGTCATCCCAAAGTTATATGTAAACCGAAGTGATTGGTAACATTGTTACCAGAACCTCGGTATATAAAAAATGTTAAATAAATAAATAAAACGATAAATAAATAAATAAAACAAACCATGCTGGCTCAGATCTTACAAGTCATTGGATTCCAGAAACTGCATTCAAAGGGTCACCACAGAGATCAATACTTTTTGGTTCTGCTATATGCTACTGAAACAGCTCTATAGACTAATATTGTAGCATCTATGGCTTTTTTTAAAATTTATTTTTGCTCACATGAGGAGTAAGATTGACTATGTAGCTTATACCAAACATAGTATCTGACTCACTAAGGGGCGGATTTTAAAAGGCGCGCGAATAGCCTACTTTTGTTTGCGCTCCAGGTGCAAACAAAAGTACGCTGGATTTTACTAGATACGCGCGGAGCCGCGCGTATCTGCTAAAAACCTGGATCGGCGCGCGCAAGGCTATCGATTTTGTATAGCCGGCGCGCGCCGGCGCGCGCCAAGCCGCGCAGCCTACCCCCGTTCCCTCCAAGGCCGCTCCGAAATCGGAGCGGCCTCGGAGGGAACTTTCCTTTGCCCTCCCCTCCCGGAGGGAGGCGTAAATCCCCCGACAAAGGTAAGGGGGGGTTTTAGACAGGGCCGGGTGGGTGGGTTAGGTAGGGGAAGGGAGGGGAAGGTGAGGGGAGGGCAAAGGAAAGTTCCCTCCGAGGCCGCTCCGATTTCGGAGCGGCCTTGGAGGGAACGGGGGTAGGCTGCGCGGCTTGGCGCGCGCCGGCTATACAAAATCGATAGCCTTGCGCGCGCCGATCCAGGTTTTTAGCAGATACGCGCGGCTCCGCGCGTATCTAGTAAAATCCAGCGTACCCGCCCCCCAAAACGCTGCCGACACGCCCCCGAAACGCCGCGATGACCGGGCCCGCCCCCGACACGCCCCCTCAGAGAACCCCGGGACTTACGCGAGTCCCGGGGCTCTGCGCGCGCTGGGAGGCCTATGTAAAATAGGCTTCCCGGCGCGCAGGGCCCTGCTCGCGTAAATCCGCCCGGTTTTGGGCGGATTTACACGAGCAGGGCTCTGAAAATCCGCCCCTCAGGGATTTTCCCATAGACACAAAATGGAAGAACAGCCTTAATGAATCTGGCCCTTAGATAATAATTATTCACAAAAATGTAAAATATTTCTAATAGTGTTCCTTATTTAAATTGCATAATACACTACCATACTTGCTACCAAATTTCCTGTTTATTAACTGATGTTATGGAGTGCTGCTTGATGGAAAGTAACAATAACTACTTTAAGCACATTATTTTTAATAATCAGACACTCTACTGGGTCATTCTTATATTTCTGATATATTTTCACATGCTGCATTCTAATAACCAAGAAATTAAATATTTCAGTGAAAGATGTTTGTCTACTTTCTTATTTTCTTTTTATAATGTAAATGTGTTGATGCATAATAAAAGAAGAGGTGCTAATTGAAAACAGACAAGCAGTAGATAATCCTGCAGGTTTTAAGACTAGAAAGGATAATCAGTTTTAATTTACACCTAGGACAAAAAAGATCCCCCTACATAAAAAAAGCGAGGTCTTTGTGTAGTGCAGCACAAATTTCCTGTAAATAGACCATGAATTATTCATAGTTTCCTCCCATTGTGATGTTTGAGGATAACAGCTTGGGTACAAACCAAATCTTACAAAACTTTTATTTTAGATATAAATACAAGGAATCAGCCATTCAATTAATCTTTACTACATAAAAAGCATATCCATTTAAACAAAAAAACTGACTTTTGTTCTATAAAACATTTTTCATTTGGCCAAAAAATTCTCCTAAATTTGCTTTACTTAATCTCTCTCTCTAATGTTCATGTCTCTGCTCTCCCCCTTCACATCAGTGTGCTTTACTGTCTCTCTTTTTTGCTGTTTCTCTTACTCCCAAGTTTAACATCACATGATAATGTAGCGTGTGCCAGTATTTTTGCTTCTGTAGCTGTAACAGTAAAATAGTTATAGAATATTTCATAATTAAATGGCCGATAAAGGAAACTGGCTAGATTTCTGCCACTGTAAGATGATTCATTACAGTGTAAGATGATTACACTGTAAGATGATTCATTTTTAAGTTTTCATGCTGTGCTTAAGCTCAAAAGGGTTAAAGGAGTAACATGGGCACATGGGACCCTCTAGGCATTCCCCCCACCCCCAAATCTCCCTGCCCTATACAAACCAGCAATCCACTAGAAATTGAGTTTAACAAGGCTGCAGTTTATTGATGTAAATCAAAACAAAACTTGAGCCCGAACACGCAATGTCGAAAAGGCCATTGAATATCTAAATCCTGTTTCTGAGATTACACCCTCCCCCCCCCCCCCCCCATACACACTTTTCCTGCAGACCCCACCATGTCCTCAATGGAGGATCACCAACAGCCAATCCTGGCTTTCAAAGCAGCACCAGCAGAGCTCCGTCCAAGTCACCTCTTGCCACATCCTAAGTAAGGACCGGTAGCACGGCCAGCATTCTCAATGCACTGTCAAGCTGCCCTGGTTTATCCAATCTTCTCCTCCCCTCGGTGCATTAACAAACTCATTGCTCAATTCCTATATCAATTTCTACATTAGAGACAAGTAGGGCTCACTCCAAACAGGAACAATGAAAAAGCCAACCATAAACAAACAATAACAGCTGAATACATGGGAGGAAGGGTGGGTAAAAAGAGGTGACAGAGGATGCGGTGGAGAAGGATCTATTTAAATAGTGAACATACCTATGGGAGAACTAACATAAATCCAGTGAAAACAAGTAGATTTCATAGTTAAAATCATACAAAATTAAGCGATTCTTTTATAAGAATGCTATTATTACTTATCGCTTCTGTACATCTATGCTCACAATCTAGTCAAGGCACACAGCTAAGAAGAGTATGAGACTTCAGGAAATGTATTTTAATTACAGCAAGCATGGTTAAACTCAACAGCTCTGTTATCAGAAGTACTTTCCAACTTACATTTCAAAAAAACTCAGGTTTAAAAGGAAAATGCAGAGGGTGGGCCTTACATTCTAGAAAGCAAATAAAGAATTTTAACCCAGCACACACTATTGGTTATGGAAATGTGCTGTTTGTGGGTCTGCCAGCTAAGACGTTCCATAAATTACAGATATTTCAAAATATGGCTGCTGGAGTCAAGACTCAAGGTGAACTAATATGGGTCAGTTATTACACTAACTTTGTCAGGGCGGGATTAGTTTTTATAGAATTTGGGGATTTACGTATGTTTATGTTATTGGTGAATGTAGAAGTACTTCGGGTGTGTGTGTGAGTGAGTGTGGTCTTTTTATGATGGTTTTTATGGGTTGTGGATTAATTGAATGTTAATTATATGAAAGGTTGTTTGCATGAATAAATGATTTAAAAATATGACATTTAAATGATGTACATACGTTATGTATTACTGCTAGTTTGGTAATTAAAATTCTTTTGTGAGGCCAACAATTACATAAGTAGATTGGTATTTTAAAAAAAGAGGGGGTGTGTGTATGTAGATTTGGCAATTTACCAATTTTACACCTAATTATCTTGCGTAAATGATTTAAAAACATGTTTATAACATAGTATTGGCTGGTTGGGAGGTCTGAGTGAACTGGGGGGAGTTCAGGCTGAAGAACCAGAAGGGTCTCAAGGACCAGAAAGAAGAATGGGTGAATTGGTGGAGCAATTTCATTTACACATGCATGTTTTAAAATATACCGACTTACACGTGTAAATCATCATTTTATGCAAATCCTGCTTTATTTTCATAAGTGAAAAATAGCAAGGTATCCTGCACCGAGAGGAACTTGCTACCATCCTTAATAAAAGGCTTGGGGTAGACTGCACTGAGCAGAGGTTGTTACCATCCTTAACAGAAGGGTTAGGGTAGCTTGCAGTGAGAGGAAGTAGCAACCATCCTTAACAGAAGGCTTGGGGTAGCCTGCATGGAGTGGCAGTTGCAACCATCCTGAACAGAAGGCTTGTATTTAGCCTGCACTGTGCAGAAGTTGCTACCATCCTTAACAGGCGGCTTGGGGTAGCCTGCACTAAGCAGAGGTTGTTACCATCCTTAACAGAAGGGTTAGGGTAGCTTGCAGTGAGAGGAAGTAGCAACCATCCTGAACAGAAAGCTTGGGGTAGCCTGCATGGAGTGGCAGTTGCTACTATCCATAACAGAAGGCTTGCAAAACATTAAGGGGAAGATTTTCAAAGCCCTACGCGCGTAAATCCAGAGGAGGGGGGTTACGCATGCCAGGCCTATTTAAAAAAAGGCCCGGCAATGCAGTAAAACCCCGGGATGCGTGTAAGTCCCAGGGCTTACAAAAAGGGGCGGGGGCAGGGCCAGAGGCCTGCAACACAGCGGCCATTGCCGCTGTGTCGAGGGATTGCATGCCGGCGCGTGCAACTTGCGTCTGCCCAGAGGCAGGCACAAAAGGTAGGATAAAACGTTTGGGGAGGGTTAAAGTAGGGCTCGGAGGGGAAAGGTTAGGGGAAGGGGTGGGAAGCTCGGGCTAGGGGGAAGGGAACGGGGGAAGGCAGCATGGCTTGGCGTGCGCAAGGTGCACAATTGTGCATCCCCTTGCATGCGCCGACCCCTGATTTTATAACTTGCGCGTGCCTGCGCGCACAAGTTATAAAATCAGGTGTGCGCATGTTATAAGATCTACCCCTAAACTTCAGAAGTCCTAAATTCTTAAAGGCTCTCCTATTCAGTGCCTATGGAACAAATTTTTGAAAAGTAAAACCAAGAATATTCTATAAGTAGATTTTCCAAATCTACAGAAATAGTACTGCTAATGTGCTAATAGCCTTTTGATAAATGCCCACATCACAAAAGTTATAGTATAGGACATCATACCATTCATTATGTCAACTGATACTGAAAGAAGAAGAGCTGAAATTAATCTCAATTAATTTGAACACCTAAGTGTTTGGTTCAATCATTAATTATCATTTGATGCATATGTAGATACAGCTGTCAGCTAGCCAAATATGAAATTTGCTTTATTGGGATAAAAAGTGCTTTGTCAATGGAAGTAGAAAATGCAACGTGCATTTCCAAGAACGCCTAGATTGGGGGTCCTTGAGGCCTTTGCCTGGGTAAAAAGAACACACACTGTTGATTCCTATGCATAATTTTATTATGGAGAAAGGGTGGATGGTTTACAAACAACCAATTTGCCCAAGTAAATTGCTTTTGAAAACTGCCCTTTCCATATAAAAATCCTTGACAGACATGATGGAATACACTAATATTATGTACATTTACCTTGTTCATACCTGCAATTAATATTTTTCATGTTCTTGGGTTTTTTTAAATCAGAATACAATAATTGACACTAATTTGTATCTCATTAGATGACAATGAATGTCAGAATGCTACACAGATTTGTGGAGAGAATGCCAATTGCACCAATACAATAGGAAGCTACTACTGCATGTGTCTACCAGGTTTCAGATCCACAGGCCCAGACAAGTTTGAAGCTAATGATGGAACCTTCTGTCAAGGTAAGCTAAGAAAAATGAAGTTAAACCCCTAGGGAAGAAATGATGTATGCACTATATTCCTGAGACAACTGGACGTTTATGAAGACGACATCACACATCATGGAGTTCTAATGGTAGGGATCATCACCATTATGATAGCAGTGAAACCGTATAAAATAGGTCCTGCTTAAAGAAAATTTGAATCCAGGGTGAAGCAATTTATAATTGTTGAGAATCTAATTGGGAAACAGTAGAGGCCATCCTAGTTGTTTAAGGAAGACATCCAAGCTGCATCTCATCGGTGAATATGGTGAACTAATCAGAGCATGGAGTACCCATGGGAGGGATAGGAGTGAAGCAAGGGTTCAGGGAAGGGAGGGGACAAGGGGAGTCATTTGTCGCACCTACTCCCTGGATTTTAGGGGCTATTTCCCCAGGGATTTATATTAAAAGGACTATAAAAATTGACCCAGGCACTCAACAGGGAAAAGTGATGGTTGAAAGAGGCAGGAATGGGGCAGTCAAAGAAATGCACGAACAGGGATTTCACTTTGAAATCGCCATGCCTGCTTTTCATGGATTTAACTTGCATACTTTGTATCTGCAATATGTGGATTAAATGCACTCATGGCATGGACCTGCCAGTGGATCTTCAAAGAGAAACTCCGAGAGGAGTTTACCTTTGAAAATTGTCTTGCAGGCCACTGAAAACTGTCCTGAGGAGGAGAGGTAATTTTCAAAGGCATTTTCACAGGTATAAGAATGCTTTAGCCATGGAATTAGCCTGTTAAAAAAATTGCCTGCTTAGTATAAGATTAACTTATGCAAGTATGTCCTATATGCCTATAAATTTACCAATAATGGGTCCAGGCGCGCCTAAGGATAGATCTGGGGAAATGTTTGCCAGCGCGTAACCCCCATTAAGCACCAAAGTGTCAGGCCCAGATAAAGGGGCGGAGAGGGATGGGGCTGGAGGCGCTGGTACAGCGGCCATTTGCCACTGTGCCAGGGAAGAGCGTGCCTGCGCGCACAAGTTACTACTGCCCCAGTGGAGCAGTAACTTGTAAAATTAAAAACAAAAAAGGTAAGGTAGGGTAAGTTTAGGGGGTGGGGAGGAGAGGGGAAGGGGATGGAAGATTAGGTAGGGGGTTAGGGAAGTTTCCTCCCAGTCCGCTCCTTAATTGGAGCGGACTGGGAGGAAACTGGGGAAGACCGGGATGCGTCGCCACACGGGAATTGACTAATTCTTCACCCCTTGCGCGCGCAGGGATTGCAAAATCCGGCACGCATGTGCGCCCGGCCCAACAATTTTATAACATGCGCGCACCGGCGCTCGCATGTTATTAAATTGGTGCGGCCATGTGTGCGCGCCGGGAAGCACGCGTGCGCGCCTTAGAAAATCTACCCGATAGGGCGTTCAGATTTCAATGTGTGTAACAAATAATCAAAAGATCTGATGTGAAGAGATTTTTTTTTTTTTTTTGGTGCACATTTTTAAATTATGGGAATAAAATGAGTTGTGTTGTCCAAGCTTCAACATGATAATGTTTCAGAGCCATAAAGGTGGAGACACTACCCTCGTGAGGCCAGCTGGTTCAGCTTATGAAGCAAACAAGTTTCACAAGCTTATGTTTGTGAGGAAGCTAAGGGGGGGCTATGTTCAGTAGGCTGTTCAGTGAGATAAAAGTCCCACTGAATATACTACCCTAAATTAGCCAGCTACAACGCCGGAGGCACAGGAGGGGGGAAAGTATTGGTGGGGAGGATGGGGAGTGTCAGGGAGAATAGAGAGGGGGCCGCCAAATCATTTCAGTGCTGCGGATGGATGAGAGGGAAAGGGGGAAAGGAGAGAAGTCCAAGCTTCTCCATTATAAAAAACAAAAACAGGGCAGGGGGCCCCGCTACAAACACCGGCACTTTTTGTGATTTAATGAGAGGATGAGGGGGATGCGGGAAGCATGGCCTGACAGGGCCAGGTGTGACACTTTTTTTGGGGGGGGGGAGGGATGAGATTGGGCCTCTGGACCTTTTATTTCATTTTATTTTAAGGTTTTGACAGTGCCGCTTAGTCATATATCTTTTAAGGATATCCGGTTAAGCAGCAGGTTTTCTGGCCACACAGGGCCAAATCTAAAATTATCCAGCTAATTTAGCCAGATTTATCTGAGATTCAGCTAAATTAGCTGAATAACTAAACCCCTCTCTGCAATGCTCCTTTTTTATCCAGCTAAATTATAGCTGGGTAGTGACTTATCTGGCTATAAATTACTCAAATAAGTGGCTGAATATGCAAAGGTTTCCATTTAGACAGATAACTTATGAGTTATCCATCGAACTGGCTTTTGAATATTGTCTTCTGCTATTTTAGTAAATCCCTTTAATACAGGCACTGACTCACCAAAACATGATCATGTCTAGGTTCAGGAGACATTTTTTGAATTGGAAGCTTTTAGAAATAGCTTTTACCTGCAGTTAAAATTGAAATTTGGATGCCATATAAAGACACAAGTGATATAACACAATACATATATGGTGTAGGGCTTGCAATAGACCAAAAAGACATTTTACACTTAGGAATACCTTTTTTGTTAACATGGACAGCCTTTGCATGTAAATAAAATAATTTTCCATGGATATAAACCGATCACTCAAATAGCAGCAATTTATTGAGCTTTTACTAAAATTGCATTTAATATATATATTAATTAAATGGAACATTGCTCCCACAGATTCATAGTATATAAAATGCAGTTCATGAGCCACACACGTCTGTATGGATTATTCATAACCTGTGCACAGTGGTATACTGCTAAAGCACCCCTTTTAACACATAGCTAAGCACCCTATTTTTGAGAGTACAGATATTTTTAGGATTCAGTTCTAGTACTTTTACAATGTATAAGTAAAATGTCTCTTTCCATCACTAGGTATTAAAATATATTGACACAAGACAAAAAATATATTTCATTACTGGTAATTATATTCACTCCCTTGTACTAAACCACAATGGGAAACAAAAGTCACATTTTGGTAGGAACATTACTGACCTTTTTCAGTCAAGTGAAAATCTATCTTGCATAATAAGTCCTTTTTTAATTGCAGAATTTAAATCTGAAGTGTAAAAGGAGGAGCCTGAAATACAGACAGATGGTCAATCAGGATCCATTTTAAATTACATTTTCATGTACTGTCCTGTGATTTATTTCCATTTCTTCCTGAAAGATTAAGGTTAATAATGGAAAAATTATGTATTACTATTAACAATTAAAATTTATATTTTTTACACATGTATTATTTCTATCAGTAAATTGGTGTCAAATCTTACAGTTTTTGAAAGTAAACATAAATCAAAATTAGTAGTTTCCAGTTTCCAAAGCCCTTTAATTATCATTTTTGTGGTTAGTTGTTATATAGATGTCACAAAAAAATCAACAGGTTATTATTATTATTATTATTATTATTATGAATGTGCTCCCTATCCTATATTTTATCAGGACAAACATTTTCTTGAAATATGCTAAGTTGAAGGGTACCACTAGTTGTTCAGTGATAATATTCAGATGTACTGCCATTAAATTGCAATTCCTTTTCTCCTTTTGTAACCTTTTGATGTGAAATCATTAGAAGTATGCTGGATTGCATTATCAACAAGACAGCAAAGTGTAAGTTTGTAAATACTTAATAAAAACATCCAATTTTGCATGGTATTTGCAGAAATAGATGAATGCAATGAAACAGATACGGTTGACTGTGGTGATCATGCAAAATGTGAAAACACAGTTGGAGGATATAACTGCTCATGTAGAGAAGGTTATCAACCATCCTCAGGAAAATTACAGTTTAAGCCAAATGATGGCACAATTTGTCAAGGTAAGTGATATTATGAAGGCTTATGTGCTATAGATCATCCGTGAGATCCACCAGGTCCTTTGTTTTAAGGCTCTAATGAATCAACCACAGATGAATAAACACACAAGAGGTTGATATTTGCATGTTCAAAAAAATGGATACATTCTGTCTTAAATTGTTCATGAATAACTTACTAAACACTTCTGTTGTTTGGTAACTTGATATGGTTTATATATATAAGATCAATTTTTGTGATAGTAGCATGCAGGAAGACAGAGAAGCAAAAAGCAGTCATAACTTCTTTGAACCTATAATCACATTAACCTCTAATCCCGTGAGACTTCAGAAGCTGAACAGAATGATCTAAGGAATAACTAAGGGTGTTGTCTCTCTTGGTGTTGTCTCTCTTTTTTTTTTTGCCCCTTTTCTCTATCGGGCCCAGCCAATTGTAATAACAATCCTCAACCAAGAATCATAGACTATGGCTCTTTCCAGAATCTGACTTGCGTGCCTGCACTCTGACTCTAGCCAGTAGATGAGTGATGGCTGGGATTCTCTCTTCCCCAGGGGCTGCAAATGGTGCCTTTGAAACCAGGGGCATAGTCATGGGTGGGCTTTGGGGGCTTGTGCCCCCTTCCCATACACTTTATTTATAAAAGTTAGATTCCATGATCTCTCAGCAATGCTGTCCGATGCAGAGTGCATAGCAATTATAAATACAATTCGTTATAAAAACATTAAAAACAATTTCATAAAAACATAGGAACATAAAATCTAAGAAAAATAAATCAGGTATTACATAATGATTCCCCGCAATACACTTTTTTTAAAGAAAGAAAGTTGACATCTGAAATCAATCAGATTTGAAAAGTCTCTTGAACTAGTAGGGTTTTCAGACCCTTATCAGGTTCCCATCTCTAGCAGGGTGGGTCATTTCCCATCTAAGTCAGCCCCTTGAAGGTGCAGCAGTTAGAGGGCCTGCAGGTACTGGAAGCACTGCTAGTCCATGATCTCCTGTACCTTTAAGAGTGCTAATTTGAATAGGAAACCTGACTGCCCTTGGGCTAGACATGCAAAAGTCTGAGGCCATCCATGTCTTTCTGCTTACTCTTGTCAGATAATATAAGCTCTTTTTTTCTCAGCCCCATAGAATGCCTGGGCTAGGTGGAAACTTATTTACATAATTGCTCTGTAGAAATCTGAGACATTAACCACAGAGAGAGAGAGAGAATGAGAAACAGCAAGCACATGCAGGAAGAGAGAAGAGACAGGATGGGAGCATTGCCAGAAACTGAAAGGGTTTTGCAGCCACTGCTTTAAAGACTGACTCACCTTGAAGGTGGAGTAAGGAATGGAAAATAGTGGGGTCTGGCCATAATACCCACAAGTGTTAAACTTTGGGGGCCACCGCCTAAAAAAATCTAGTTCTGGCCATGCCCCTGTATGACACAACCCTAGCCCTGGCAAACAGCAAAACAGAAACTGGACTTTGGAACTTAAGAATATAAGAAATGCCGTATTGGGTCAAGCTCAGCATCCTATCTCTGACAGCTGCCAGTCTGATCACAACAATTGAGTAGGATCCCAAGGAACAGATCCAATCTTTCTTGCACATAAATAGGGATAAGCAGTGTGGCTTTCCCAAGTCTACATGGCTAATAATAATTTATAGACTTTTCCTCCAGGAACTTGTCTAAACTATTTTTAAACCCAGCTACACTACCTGCTTTCACCACAGCCTCCAGCATCAAATTCCACAGTTTAATTGTGAGCTGAGTGAAAAAATGCTTTCTCTGATTTGTTTTAAATGTGTTACCTATTAGCTTCATTGGGTGTCCTCTAGTCCTAGTACTATTGGAAAGGGTAAATAACCATTTCCTATTTACCCATTCCATCCCACTCATGTTTTTTATAGACCCCTATCACATTTCCTCTCAGCCATCTCTTCTCCTGTCTGAAGAACCCTAACCTGTTTAGCCTTTCCTCACAGGGGAACTGTTCCACGTCCTTTACCATTTTGGACACACTTCTCTGTACCTTTTTTAGTTCTACTATATATTTTTTTAGATGCAGCAATCAGAATTTAACACTGTATTCAAGGTGCGGTCTAACCACTGAGTGATACAGAAGCATTATGACATCCTCTGTTTTATTTGCCATTCCCTTCCTAATAATTCTTAATATTCTGTTTTCTTTTTTGACCACCACAGCACTGAGCCAACAATTTCAATGTAATATCAACTATGATGCCTAGATCTTTTTCCTGAGTGATAACGCCTAAAATTTAAACCTAAGATTGTGTAACTATAGCATGGGTTATTTTTCCTTATATGCATCACCTTGCACTTATCTACATTATATTTCATCTGCTATATGAGTGCCCAATCTTCTAGTCTTGCAAGGTCCTCCTGCAATTTAGCACAATCTGCTTGTGATTTAACTACTATGAATAATTTTGTGTCACCTGAAAATTTGATCATCTCACTTGTTGTACCTCTTTCCAGATCATTTATATATATATTAAAAACCCCTGAGGCACTCCATTGTTTACCTTTTTCCCCACTGTGAAAACAGACCATTTAATCCCACTCTGTTTCCTGTCTTTAGCTTTTACTAGTTTGCAATCCCGAAAAGGACATCTCCTCCTATCCCTTGATCTTCTAGTTTCCTTAGAAGCCCTCATGAGGTACTTTGTCAAATGTACCACATCTACCAGTTCACCTTTATCCATATGCCTATTCACCCCTACAAAAAAAATGTAGCAGATTTGTGAGGCAAGATTTTCCTTGCGTAAATCCATGCTAGTTGTGTATCACTAAATCATGTCTAGCTATATGTTTTGTGATTTTATTCTTTATAATAATTTCCATGATTTTTTCCAGCACTGAAGCCAGGCTCACCGTTCTATAGTTTCCTGGATCACCTCTGGAGCCCTTTTGATATTTCAGGATTGCATTGGCCACCCTACAGTCTTCAGTTACAATGAATGATTTTAATGATAGGTTACATATTACTTGTAACAGGTCTGAAATTTCATTTTTTAGTTCTTTCAGAACCCTGGGGTGTATACCATCGAGTCCAGGTGATTTGCTACGCTCCAGTTTGTCAATCTAGCCTACTACATCTTCCAGGTTGATGGCAATTTAGATCAAGTCATCTGAATTGTCACCCTTGAAAACCATCTCCGGAATGGGTATCTCCCCAACATCTTCCTTAGTAAACACCGAAGCAAAGAATTCATTTAGTCTTTCTGTGATGGACTTATCTTCCCTAAGGGCCTCTTTAACCTCTCAATCATCTAACAGTTCAACTAACTCCCTCACAGGCTTCCTGCTTCAGATTTATTTTAAAAAATGTTATTATAGTTTTTTGCCTTTATGGCCAACTTCTTTTCAAATTCTCTTTTAGCCTGTTTTATCAATATTTTACATTTAACTTGCCAATGCTTATGCTTTTTATTTATTTATTTATTTATTTATTGTTTTTGTTATACCGAGTTTCATGATAGGCATCACATCAACCCGGTTTACAAATAACAAGGAGTGTAAAGCATAACATAACATAAAAAAACAATATTTTCAATAAGAACCTTGAACTTTAAATACAGTGAATCAGAAAAAGGGAGAGGGAAAGTTACAAAAAACAAGGAAAATAAACTTGGGATGGAAGGGGAGAAATTGAACAGCACAATATTTACATTTCAGCCTATTGATACATTAGAATAGCAAGTGGAAAAATAAGACTATGAAACGGTACATAGGTAATCAAATGAATAAATATGACACAGTTGTGAATGGTAATAGTATGATAAATATTCAGCAGGAATTAGTGAGAGAGGGTTTGAGGTTGGTTGATTCGTGTTTACATTCCATTATTGCATACGAGTTAGTGCTAGTGAGAGGAGGTTTTATTCAAGGCTTGGAAATGCTTTTTTGAAAAGCCAAGTTTTTAGTCTTTTCCTAAATGTTAAAGAGCATGGCTCTTGTCTCAAATCAGGTGGGATCGAGTTCCAGAGAGCTGGACCTGCTGATGAGAAGGCTCTGAGACTCAAGGATTTATGTTGGTAGGTTTTGGCCTTTGGAATTTGGAGTAACTCTTTGTAGTGTTCCCTGATAGGCCTGGCGGAGGTGAATTTTTTAAGTGGTATTTGTAGGTCGAGTTGCGTGTGTTGGTTGATAGTTTTGTAAATGATGTTAATGGTTTTGTACATGATTCTATAGTGGATCGGAAGCCAATGGAGGTTTTTGAGAATAGGTGAAATGTGGTCAATTTTCCTGGAATTTGTAAGGACTCTGGCTGCAGAGTTCTGAACCATTTGTAAAGGTTTGGTGTAAGAAGCTGGGAGGCCTAATAGTAATGAGTTGCAATAATCTAGTTTGGAAAAGATTATTGCTTGCAAGATTGTTCTGAAGTCCTGAGTGTGAAACAGCGGTTTTATTCTTTTCAGGATATGTAATTTGTAGAAGCAATCTTTGGTGGTTTGGTTAATGAATGTTTTGAGGTTTAGACGATTGTCTAGGATGGCTCCTAAGTCTCTTACGTGGGTTGTTTGAAGGAGTGTGGGTGGTTTAGGAAGTGTGTTATTGTTTTCCGGTGATATGAGCAGGAATTCTGTTTTCGAAGCATTGAGTACAAGGTTTAGACTGTTGAGGAGAAGTTTAATTTCTAATAGGCAACTGTCCCAGTATTCCATTGTTTTTGAGATTGATTCTTTTATAGGGATTACGATCTGTACGTCATCTGCAAAAAGGAAATGTTTCAGGCTTAATTTTGTAAGTAGTTGGCAGAGTGGTAGCAGGTAGACATTGAAAAGGGTGGGTGAAAGTGATGATCCTTGCGGCATTCCTCTATTAGAAGGGTGGTATTGGGATTCTTTATTATGAATTTTGACTCTTTTTCTTATTTTCTTCAGATGGATCCTCCTTCAAATTTTTGAAAGAAGTTCTTTTAGCTAAAATAGTCTCTTTGACCTCACCTTTTAACTATACTGGTAATTCCAAGATCCTTATCCCAGATGATGATGTCCACCATCATGTACTCATAATTTGGATTATTCTTCCTTATGTGCATCACTTTGCACTTGTCCACATTAAATTTCAGCTTCTATTTAGACACCCAATCCTCAGTCTCGCAAGGTCCTCTTGAAATTCCTCACAATCAGCTTACGAACAAACAACTTTGATTCATTTTGTGTCATCTGCAAATTTGATCACCTCACTTCACTTTTAATTCCAGATCATATATGAATATATTTAAAAGCACCAATCCTAGTGCAGATCCCTGGTGCATTCTACAATTTATCTTTCTCTTTTGATCGAAATGATCATTCAGTTCTACTCTCTGTTTCCTTTACTTTAGCCAGTTATCAATCTGCAATAGGACTTTTCCTTCTATCCCATGACTTTTTAAATTTCTTGATGAATACATAATAAAGGACTGTCAAATATCTTTTGAAAATACAGATACACTATATCACTTGACCCACCCTTGCCCACATATTTGCTAACCCTTCATAAATGTCTAATAGATTTGTAAGCCAACACTTTTTTTTGTCTGAATTCATATTGGTTCTGCCCTGTCAATCTGTGTCTATCCAAATGGCCAGTAATTATGGTATATTCTTCAGAATAACTTCTACCACTTTGTCTGGCACTGACATCAGGTTTACAGATCTGTAGTTTCCCAGATCACCCTGAAGACCTTTTCAAAAATGGACTTGGCCACTCTCCAGTCTTTAGGTATCATAACTAATTTAAATAAGAAGTTATATATTATTAGTAATAAGTCTACAATTTCATTTTTGTGATTGTTCAGAAGTCTGGGATTTATACTATCTGGTCCTGGGGATTTGTTACTTTTTTTGGTTTATTTCCTCTTTTACATCTTCCCAGTTGATCAAGATTTGATTAAATCTCTCTGAATCATCATCTTCAAAGAATGTTTCCTGCATAGGTATCTCCCCTGACATCCTCCTCAGTAAAGACTGAAGCAAAGAATTGGCAATCCTTTTACCCCTCTAACATCTAATGGTCCAACCAACTTTCTCACAGGCTTCTTGCTTTTAATACATTTGAAAAATATTTTATTTTGAGTTTTTGCCTCTTTTGTAAGCTCTTTTCAAATTCTCTTTTGACGTAGCTTATTAATACGTTACATATAACTTGCCAGTTTTCATGCTCTTATTTTCTTTATCTGAATCCATCTTCCAGTTTCTAAAAGACGACCTAAACAGTGTCTTTCACCTCATCATTTAGCCATGCCGGTAATCATTTGGTCTTCTTTCTACCTTTTTTAATGCACAGAATTCATTTAGTCTTGGATTACAAGATGTTGTTTTTAAATAATTTCCATACCGCAAACAAATTTTTAATGTTTATAACTTCTCCTTTGTTTTTTCCTAACTAATATCCTCATTTTTTCATAGTCTTTCTTTAAAGTTGAGTGCTACTGCAGTAGTTTTCCTTAATGTCCTCTCTTCGATGACTGTTAAAATTGATTATGTTATGATCATTATTGCCAAGGGGCCCTACTACTATTAAACTACTGTTACCTCTCACATCAGGGCTTGCATCACAGGGAGGACATCATTTATGGTATCTAGAAACTATCTCCCTAGTATTTCCCAATGAGACATTTACCCAATCAACATTGGGGTAATTGAAATTTATATTGAAACACGTGGTATTTAGAAATTTGGGAAAATTACAACGCTGTATATGTCAATATTTTCATATATTCAAAGTATGGATTTAAGGACCATCATACCACCCCCAGTGCTCACAAGTTGGACTTGTATTTCAAGCACTTCATTGGAGTCACTTTTAATCAATTGGTCCAAGTAGCTAGCATCCAGAACGACAAAGTTCAATTTTTGTATATTTTTGGTATATATTTAAAAAGTATCAACTTTCCTTATTCGTAGTTGTCGGGGTCACTCGTCCCGTAGCTGTCAGGGTCACTCGTACGTCAAAAGAGAAGATGATGAAGCAGCTTGTGTTGCGCGTTTCACAACACAAGCTGCTTCAGAGAAATACGTTTAAGCTCTCCTAATCCAGCACTGCCCCTTTTTTTTTTTGCGGGGATACAAGCAGATCTTTGAGCGGTGTCAATTCATGCAAGAAAACTTCAATGATGCTGCAGGTCCATCAATTTTTCGAACCCGACGCCATTTCCCCATTTAGAATTTTCAGCGGTTCCCCGCAGCTAGCAAGAATGGTCAGGTCCAGGCAGCAGAAAACGTGGCCAAGTCCAAGCAAGGGGTCAGGTTCAGGTGATAGGCAAATGTGGCCTCTCTCAGTCCCCCATCAGATCTCTGCCCCATCCAACAGTCAATTAGAGCAAAAGGGTCATCATCTCTCTTGCCCAGGTGGTGTCAAAATTGAAAACCAGGGGCAGATTGGCCTATTGGAGAATTGGACTTCCTCTTGTAGTCTGGTCTCTCCCATCACATGTTCTTTTTTTCAGCCTCCCAACCAAAGAAAAGAAGAGGGGCTGCTGTAGCCCGACGAATATCCTGCAAGGCTGCGGCAGAGCCCATCCTGCCACAGCCTGAAGAGAAGCCTGTGGGGTATGGCAGAGCCCATCCTGCCATGGCCTGAAGAGAGGCCTGTGGGGCTGTGGCAGAGCCCATCCTTCCGTGGCTCAAACAGAGGCCTGTAAGGCCACAAGGTCATCCCCCCCCCCACACACACACCTTACAAGAGTTACACCGTAGCAGTGGTCTCCATCCACCTCCCTTCTGGCAATGAGGTGCAGTGCTACCATCCAACAGTGGCCAAAGACAAGCCCCAGAAGAGGGAGGCCTGAAAGCTGTATGTGTGTATACTTGTGTGTGAGAGAGAAAGACTGCGTGTGTATGTATATATGAGAGAGAGAAAGAGAGAGTCTGCATGTATGTATGAGTCAGCCTGCACATGTGTGTGTGAGAGCCTACATGTGTACAAGAAAGCAAGAAAGCCTGCATGTGTGTGAGAGAGAGCCTGTATATGTGTTAGAGACTGCATATGTTTGAGAAAGCCTGAATGTGTCTGTGAGCACCTGTGTGTATGTGGGGTAAAGGAGAATTAGATTCAGACAGCAACCAATAAAGGCCCTGACTTTTACAGTCTGGGAAACTGATAAGCATGGGGGTAAACTGCATGGTGCAGCAGATACTACCATAAGCTTGCTGGGCAGACTGGATGGACCATTTGGTCCTTTTCTGCCATCATTTCTAGGTTTCTATGTGAGAACGAGAGAAAATGCATCTGTGTGAGAGTGAGAGAGCCTGTGTATATGAAAGCAAATATAGTGAGAGAGAGGGTCTGTGTGTGTGACAGCATGTGTGTGTGAGAGAGTGGATAAGGATTGTGAGGCCCCTCTCCCCCAATCCACAACAATCTGTGGGTGACTGGAATTCAAAACATCCCATATATGGGGAACTGGAGATTTTTAATCCTCGTATTTTTAAATTTTAAACATGTATATAATTTTAATTACTGGATGTTCATTGGCTGTTGCCTGCTTGACATTTATTCTTTTTATTAATATGGCTTTAATATTATGAATGTTGTTCTATATCTCTTAACTTTATCGCTTAATGCATTGTTTTATGAGGAATGATGATGTTTCTATTTTTCCATTGTTGCACTGCATAATACAGGCAGGTTTGCTGCGGTTTCCAGATCATCTATGTGAGCAAGAGTAAGTGAGCTAGTGAGAAAGAGGACTATTTAAACCAGTTAGCATGTATGTGAGCCAGAGTTTCTGAGCCAGTCAGCATATGTGTGAGAGAGAATATAAGGGAGTTTGTGTAAAAATGAACATGTATGTTAGAGAGTGTACATATATGTAAGAGAGACAAGACCTCCTGCCCCTGATTAATCCATGACAATCTCTGGGTGACTGGAGACTAAAGTTCTCAGGAATGGACAGCGGGGGATATTCTTTAGCCTTAGTTTTAATTATTGGTTCTTATTTGATGTGGCTGCTATTTTGAAATATTTTATTGATATTTGGAAAATTAAAAAAAACAATGTTATATGTTTTTAATCATTGAATGTACTATTCATCAGCTGTTTTGAAATATTTATTCTTTTTAGGAGTATAGTTTTACTATTAGGACTGATGGTTTCTATGTCTTAATTTTGTTTGATGCTTAATGAGGAATGGTGATGTTTCTGTTTTTTCATTGTAGCACTGCATATGGAGCCTGTCTTGTTACAGTTTCCTATTAACTTTTTGTCTGCATGCTTCTAATTATACTTTATTATCTCTTTATTCTGTATTTGGTGAAGGTCTATCTGTGTTCTGTATGTGTGACTGAGGTGAGGTATTCTGCTAGCAAGAAGTTTCTGTGTAGGGATGTATAACAGCTTGGTTTGTTCTTTTTCCCTAATATCAGGTATATTGGTGTATTAGGGCCTGGTGCAATATTTGCAGTGTTGCATTTCATAGGATGGATTGTTACTGTTTGAGTGCTGGCAGTTAGTACTGTTTTTATATGGGAGGTTTACTATATTGTAATTCAGGTTATTTAAAGTTTTCTGAGGGCTGACATGCTTTACAATTGTCCTAATTACATACGGCTGCAGGTGTCTTTTTGTAGAGTTTTCTAATTGATATCACAGCAGTGCATGTAAATAAAACACATGTTGTAAGTAATATTTTTACCTTAGAACACTGGGGGGTAGATTTTCAAAGGGTTACGCGCGTAAGATACGCGCGGAACCCTTTAAAACGCCCCCTGCGCGTGCCGAGCCTATTTTGCATAGGCTCAGCAGCGTACGCAAGCCCCGGGAGGCGCGTATGTCCCGGGGCTTTGAAAAAGGGGCGGTCCGGGGGCAGGGCCGTGGGCGGGGCAGCAGTCAGGGGGCGGTCATGAGTCCTCCGGCACAGTGGCCATGTCGGAGGTTCACGTGCCAGCGCAGGTAAGTTACGCCTGCCTTGGGCAGGCATAACTTTGACAGCATAGGTGGGGGGGGGGGAATCAAAGGAAAGTTCTCTCTGAGGCCGCTGCGATTTCGGAGCGGCCTCGAAGGGAACGGGGAAAGCCATCGGGCCTCCCGTAAGGCTCGGCATGCACAAGTGTGCACCCCCTTGCGAGCGCCAACCCTGAATTTTATAACATGCATGCGGCAGCACACACATGTTATAAAATCAGGTGTACATTTGTGCGCGCCGGGTAGCGTGCAAAAATGTAACCCGCGTGCGTAGGATTTAAAATCGGCCCCTGAATGCTTTTTTTCATGTAAAATCTGTTACTATAAATGTATATTTTTAAATTATTTGTGGAACGGTTGGGACCAGGAGTGCGTGCAAGGCTGTAAAATTTGCCTATGACACCTAATACCCTTGCACCAGCCCTGGCTCCACAAGGAAAAGCAGGATTCCATCTGGAACTGTGCTACTTTGGGTTAGTGGTTCTCCTCAGACTCAGCCAGGACTTAATTTTCTCTTTTTATAATCCCAGGGATCAGTATGGATCACTTCTGGTCCCTCCTCCCCTGGAGTCGGTAGGCAGAGCAGAGCCTGGAGAACCATAAAAGCAGCAGACTGTGTGTAGCCTGCAGTCAATGGGAATGCACTTAAGTGGTGGGAAGGATGCAGAGAAGTGGAGGCAAGCTACAGGCACAGGAAGGGAGGTGGTTAGTCAAAAGGAAGTGCCTGTGCAGTTTTGGGTAGGCTTTTGTCTGTTTTGACTGTACTGAGCTCTGAGAAAAGCAGCTGGCTGTGAAACTAGCCAGTGTCCTAGGGAATGGAATTGGGAAAGGGAGGGGGTCTGCTGCAGAATGGGGAAGGGCTGGCAGCAAGCAAGAGATTTACACCATGAGGCAGCAGTGCTGGACTGGGATCACTCACTGTGTGCGCACATAAGCAGCAGCTCAGCAGTCGAATGTCAGAGAGAGTGTTTGTGTGTCTGTGTCACAGAGAATAAGAGAGAGACACACACCCATACACCCATACACACTGTGTCTGTGGGTATCTTTCTCTCTGATACAAGCACAGTAGACTGTATCAGAGAGACACAGTATGTGGGTGTGTCTTTGTGTGTGTCAGTGTGTATGTGCCAATAAAGTTTCTGCAATCTAAAAATCTGTTTGTGACTGAGCGTGCGTGTGTCTGATACTGGCTGGCAGTGTCATTACTTGCAACTGGTTCAAGAGCCAAACCCGGAATCCAGGATATATTTCTATAAGCCACATAAGCAGATGTATAGGGGGCCCAACCAATTTTTATGGATGGAACGGGGACTGAAGTTCAGCTCACCCCGGTGAAGAATGTCCTCAACTTCTTAGTTTATTCTGGAGATATTTTGGCCCAATTCCAGGGTGGACTTGGCTTGCTTTTGGGAACTGTTGACATATGTGCTGCAGGAAAAGTGCATGAGGACATTAGATACCCCATAGGCTGCTTTGGAAACAATCCCCCAGGTGGATATTTTCCTGCAATCCGCCTCTGTTCAAAATGGTACTGGTTAACCTTAGAAGGTATTTTGCCTTGCACATTTGGATTTGGCTCATGTCTTTTTATTGGTAGCTCGAGGTGAGTTACATTCAGGTACAGCAGGTATTTCCCTGTCACTAGAAGGCTCACAATCTAAATTTGGACCTGAGACAATAGATAATGAAGTGACTTACCCAATGTCACAAGGATCAGCAGCAGGATTTGAACTCTAACTTCGCTGGCCCTCAGTCTGCTACTTTAACCACGTGGCTACTCGCTTCCACAGGTGAAGCAAAAGACTGTGTAAGGTGAGCTGATGCCATTTTGAATTTTTGTACTGGTTGGGCAATAGGGCGGATGACTTCCTCCTGCTCCAAGCCACTGTTGTATGACTTTGGAATGGATAGGCCAGAAAGGGGGATGTAATGGAAGGGGAGAAAATGTGGGGATGAACTTCGATGCTGGGGGAAGGGAGCTGAGGATTCTGACTTAATACTAGGGGGGATGGGCACCACATATCATGGGCAGTGGCAGATCATTTAGTTTTCTTCCACAAAAACCAAGCTTTTATGCCCAATGATACATTGGGTGTTTTAACACTGGCTTTTGTGAAACATAATACATTAAAATTGGTCAATGATGTGCATATAAACTGATTTTAATGCAGCTTAGTATAGGAATTCTAATGATGCCTTGGGTAGAAAATTGGGAAACCTAAGAACCTTCCAATTCTCCTGGCCAAGCACCATTGATTCTTGCCTGAGGATGTGGCATTGAGGGAGAAGCCCTTACAAAAATGTGTTTTAAATGATTCAATTGAGAGTTGCAATAAGCAGAATCATTATGATCTAACTTTTGAATTCATGCTTTTATTTCACTACTGGTAAGCTCTTCATGTTTACATTTTTTATAGCTATTCTTACCTAGTTGTCCCAAATAATATGAATCAAAATAAATCAGGGTGCTTCTGTGCTGATCCCCATAAGAAATCAATGCAACAAGCATCATACCAATATGTGTACACTAGGAATTTAACACAAAGACCAACAAGTGGACTCAAAAGATTAAAAAAGAAATTACAGATGTGTGTGGCCATAATAAATGGTCAGATGTTTTAGTCCAAAACCGTTTTAAAAATGCAAGAAAAAAAAGATATGATGTTCAAAAATCAAATATGACCAAGGCATAACACCCAAATAGAAAGTAAAAGAGTAAAAACCACAAATGAGTGGTATTCAGAAGAATATTACCATGGTTATTAATAAGGACCTTATTCTCTTCCCATTTGTCTTTTTAAGCTTCCTTTAGTCTTTGACTGTAAGCCATAGAGGGAAGAGATCATTCCATCTATATCTGCTATATAATTGAACTGTATTATGTATAATGCTGCTATTGAAATATAATAATATTTCATGAAGATGCAAACTGTACATACCTTAGCCTGTTGCTCTAATCACTGGGTGACCAAAATGATAAGGGGCATGGAACGGCTCCCTATGAGGAAAGGCTAAAGAGGTTAGGGCTGTTCAGTTTGGAGAAGAGATGACTGAGGGGGATATGATAGAGGTCTACAAAATCATGAAAGGACTTGAACAAGTTAATATAAATCAGTTATTTACCCTCTCACATAATAGAGGGAATAGGGGACACTCCATGAAGTTAGCAAGTAGCTCATTTAAAACAAATTAAAGAAAATTATTTTTCACTCAGCACATAGTTAAGCTCTGGAATTCATTGCCAGGTGATGTGGTTATGGCAGTTAGTGTAACTGGGTTTTAAAACGTTCCTAGAGGAAAAATCCATAAACTGCTATTAATCAATATGAGATCTATTTAATGTTTGTGTGATGGGGGGCTGTGCCCGTCCCTATTTCAATCCCCACCATTTTTTCCATTTATGGGCAGAGGGAGTGGTTTGCATTTTTGGAACCTCCCCTTGCATTGATCCCACCTTTTTGTGGGAGGCCTGTGTAGGATACAAATATTCCCCATGAGCGAGCTCAGAGTCAGGCAACACTGGAAGAGAGAGGGGGTGGAGTTTGTGGAGATCCCTGTCTACGCCTCTCAGGCCTGGAGAAGAGAGGGAGTGGAATTTCATGGTCATAGCCATAGCCATCAAAGAGGACTCTGCCCTTTTATTTTTGCTTCTGGCACCTGTGTTTGATGTTATTTTTCAGTGGTTATTATGGTTGCTCCTGCAGCTAAGTGGCACCCCAGAGTACAGAGGCTTGGAGCAGTGGAGGTTTCCTTAGATTCGCCTTGGGCCCTGGAAGTTTATCTCCCTCCCCCTGCTGAATTAACCCCGGTAAATGTAGCTCCCCGGCTGTAGCTAACAACTGAAACAGGGACCCCACTACATTTAGGTACTTGCCAGATACCTGTGGCTTGTATTGGCCACTGTTGGACACAGGATGCTGAGCTTGATGGACCCTTGGTCTGACCCAGTATGGCAGTTCTTATGTTCTTATGTACTGTTTATATGCAGAATTTTCCCAAATTTTTGTGAACTTATACACATAGGTTTGCTTTCAAATTTGCTAATAATTGACTTGGTGCACACTCAGATTAACTTGCACAATGTTACACCTCCCTCTTCGGAGAGTATAATTTGTACAGGCAAACTTACACAAACACTTTTTAAAATGAGAACGCATGCACCTAAGTTCTAACCCTACACCATCTCTACTCCACAGAATTCTCCATTCCCCAGTTTACATTAAAAAATGAACATTACCATGTGCATGCTTTTACTCACACAGAGCCCTGAGTTATTTTCTAATAGGCTTAAATGGCTTTGAAAATTCTATCCATAATGGGCCAACTTCATTTATTTTTATTCATGGATACTCCATATGTTTACTTTGAGTTACACATCCATTAAGCTCAAAGCAATGTTGGACATTGCACAAACAAAATACGACACAAGGATAATTGTTGACAGACAAGAACAAAAAGGTTGATTATTCAAAGAGTTAGTCTGGGCAATTTATGGCGATACCTAGACAAAACCTGAAATTTGACTATGTCCCCCTATTGTCCTGCTCGATTTTGTCAGGGTAAATCATTGCCCACATGAAATTTAGCCAAATAAAAAAGGGGTGATACTGGAGGGGGGTGGTTAAATTTTAGCCAAGTAAGTCTGGAAAATAACTTGCCCTAAAGTTACCCAGATAAATTTCTCCGTTTAACTTTAAATTGTTATCTTCAGCGCTATACTTATTCTGATGAATATCTGGATTTAGTTTTTTTCAGGGAAATTGGCTTATTGGCTTGCAGAATATTGAGCACTGAGTTTATAACAGTAGATTTCTTTTATCTTCCCACAGAAAACTTGAAGGTAAAGTGTCATTTGGATGATCAGTGCATATCTGAAAGTATTAATAAGACCCTAAAAGAAGTAAGTAAGCAATAGTGTTTTATCTACTATGGATTAATTTACATAACTTTATACTGTGTTTCTATTCAAAAGAAGGGTAAACAGAGGGAAGACAGTATATCTAGCACATGTGTGAGTAATTAAATTCAACATTACATTTATTGGAAGTTTTCTTTTAATTTGTAAAAATCTTTTTACCTTTTTCTGCTGCCTCACCCTCCCGAGATGGCAAGCTTGGACAATTCAGGAGATTCTCACTAACCAGAGGGCTGAAGGGTGCCTCTCCAAGATTCACCTTTAGCACCATTCTTAGCTGACTATAACCATCAGAGTTACAGCAGACATTTTCCTTTCCTCCCAGGACCTGAGTGAATTAACTCTGCAATGCGCCTAGGTCCAACTGACCTCTACTAGGCAGGGTATCAAAACCCAAATTCTACACACTACAATGCACAGCAATACAGGGTAAACTAGAAGTGGGGAAACTACGGCCATCAGGCCAAATTCAGCCCATAAAGATCTTTTTTCCTGTCTTCCTGTCCTTTGCAAATGCTGCGTTATGTGCTCCAACCTTCCTGCCCGAGTGGCAGATGTTGTCACCCTTGATCACATGCCACATCATGCACTTAAGCAGGCAGATCAGAGCATCAGCGCCATTTAATGATCCACTGGTGGGTTCAACCCCCATCAGCGAGGAGAGACCCTGTGCGATGGGCACGCTGGAAGGTTCTTTCCCTGCACCAGTGAGGAGAAGGAGAGAGCCCGTGTTTTGGCATGCTGGTGTGGTTCCCATTTCCTGCCAAGGAGGAGAAGCATAAAGGTAACCTGATGGCAGGCTGAGTGAAACATCCTGGGTAGGAGGATGAGTAATAATGGGTTTTTAACTAAAAAGGGTTAAAAAAGGAAGGGGTGTGAGAATGAGGCTTGGAAATGAACAGAGAGGGAAGGAAGGGAAAGGGTTGAGGGTGGTGAGTGATTGAAAGAAAATGGATGTGAATGAGTCGGGAGGGTAAGTGACTGACAGGGAAGGGGATTGAGTGGGAGGATGAGTGACAGAGGGGAGAGAAGGGAGTGAATAGGAGTAAGAGAGTGAGTGACAGGAGAGAGAATGGAGGGATTGGGAGAGTTAGTGATGGAAGGGTAGGAGGGGAAGGGGTGAATAGGAGTGAGGGAAGGGGTGAGAAAGAGGCAAGGGAAAAGGGTGAGTGGAAGTGAAGGGTGAGTGACAGGGAGGGAAGGAAAGGGAACTGGGTGTGGGGGTTGAGTGAGTGAGAGGGAAAGGGTTTGAATGAGGGTGAGTGAGAGGGGAGGGGATAAATGATTGAAAGGTGAGTGTGAGGAAAGGGGAGGGAGGAAGTAGAAGATGGGATTGAGAAGAAAGAGGGTAGAAGGATGCATGAGTGTAAGTGTGTGTGTATATGAGAGGGAAAGGGTGACTGGAAATGAAAAGTTTCCAGGTATGGAGAGGGGGGCCTTTTTTTTTATCCTTAATAGTTTTAATTATTGGGTGATTGATATGCTTGCTGTTTTGAAATATTTGATTAATTTTTGGGAAACATTTAATTTTTTTAATCCTTATTCTTAATTATTAGATGTTGTTCTATTTGTCATCTTTTTAAATATTCTTTATATTAGTATGGTTTACTCACTGTTGTGATTGATGAGTTATATTTCTTGATTTTGTTTTATGAGGCATGGTGATGTTTCTATTTTTGCATTATTGTAATGCATATGAGTCTGGCTTTTAGTGGTTTCCAGTTCAGGTTTTGGCTTGCACCTTTCTATTTATACTTTATGGCCTTTTTATTCTGATTTGGTGAGGGTCTGTCTGTGTTCTGCATTTGTGATCAAGGTGAGGTAATCTGCCAGCCAGGAAAATGCCTTGAACCTCTTGGGTTGAAAGTTTTACTGATTTTGGAAGAGGCTGGGATCCATGATTGAAGGGGCTCTTCGGGTGCTAAAAATGATGGTGCCTAAGCCTGCTGGATATTGAAATGCCTGCATGCCTACAGCAAGTGCTGGGGGTTTGGTTGCTGTGTGAAGGACCCCCTCCCCCCGGCCCTCGTGCAGTTGATAAAGTGTAATGTCACCCCAGCACGAAAAAGTTTGCCCACCTCTGCTGTAAACCATGGGATGGGCAGCTTTGTTTTCTTTTTAATACAAATATAGTACAATACATATATCTAGAAAAGAAATGAAATCTGTCCTAAATGTTTGGTATGTACATTGCCATCAACTTAAAAGTTATGAAGAGCTATGAGAAACCCCTGGATTACCTGCAGTCAATTAAGTTAACCTTCTATGGCTCCATTTTGTTAAACCATTTTTTTATTTGTGCAACAGTAGTTACATTATAGAGTTAGTTTAATAGAAGGCAGGCACCATTCAATTACTCCTTCATCAGATTGTTCACATATCTAGGCAATTATTAGTTTGTAGTGATTTAGGAGGATGGTAAGTTTATAACTAAACCTCTAAGGATTTAATAACAACTATTTTTATTCTACACTAGACTATACAAAGAAAATGGAATGTGGCCATCTAGCAGCGGAAAATAAAGTAGCAATACAATACAGCAGCAGTATTTTTCACAACATTGTTATGCTCCATTTGATGGTTCTAGGGAATCAGTTGTTATTTAAAAGCTACATTTTTGAACAGTAAATTAAATACACTAATAAATCAACAAGACTAGCACGTTCTGATTTGACTGGAAACATGACTCTGTCACCACCATCTGTACCTGGATTTTCTCTTATCAGATATAGCTTAAACATTTTTTTTTAATTTAAAATATTATCTATTGACTTCTTCTGGAGGACACTATCTGTAATAGCAATAGGGGACAGCAGCTTTTCAAAGGAAGATTTGTTTGACATTTTGAAACACCTGATGGGAATGACGATAATATCATAAAACTCCAATGAAATGAAATGGTCCAGAAGAGATGAACTGCAGGACAAAGCTGAAAAATGATCTGTATTTGAAGGGGCAGCCCCACATTTTCCTCCAACAGAACAATTAATTAGCTTCCCCCAATTAGTACACTGCAGTCTTATGATGGATTATAGTTAGTCAACAAGATCAGACGTTACTGTAAAATATAGTACTTTACCCTGTAAAGTGGAGATAACTCTTCAGTTAATTTTTTTTCAAACTTTAGCATTTGACATGCCCCCAGAAATATTGGCATCCTTCTCCATTTGCATTTTAGCCCTCTGTACTCCTAAACTCCCATCAAGGCAGTCAGAATAAAGCTCTCAGATGTTATTCAAGACAATTTTTACTACAAAAATATTTTCCCTTAAGGATGTTATAATGCTGTACACTTGGAGTATTTCAAACTAGCCAATTTTTGAGTTATTAGGAGGCAACTGTACTAAAATGTGATACTTTTGTACATTACTGTAGACAATTTACCAAAATTATCAGATGAACATAAAAGGTTGATATTGTGCTATGGATGAAGTTAATGATACGTTAATGATATTTTTACTACATTATTCTGCAATATCTCTTTAGCGTGCAGTTAAAAAAAAAATTCAAAACAGAAAATATTTTGACTAATCGAGACCTGAAAGTCATTGCAGAAAAAAGACACCACCCCTAGGAAGTGATGCAAAGAAAGTGTGGGGAGGAATTAAACCTGAGAGTGGAAGATAGGTTTGTGCTTAACAAGAGAGGAGGAGCAGGAGATATTGATTTTTGAATGTATTATCTATGACATTTATGTTCATTATTCTTCATTTGCATGGCTATTAACATATTTATATAGGCAACCATGCTAATTCCTCAATTAATTGTTAGTACCCCAGTAAACATTATAGCACACCCTAGTACATCTACCAACGTCAGGAAATATTTCTTCACGGAGAGGGTGGTGGATGCCTGGAATGCCCTTCCAGAGGAGGTGGTGAAGACAAAAAGTGGTGGAAGATTTCAAAGGGGCATGGGATAAACACTGCGGATCCCTAAAGGCTCCAGGATGGAAATGAAGAAAAGAGTGCATGGGGTAACTTTCTGGTGACAGTTACTACCCTTAACCAATCAGCCTTCATTAGGGATGTGAATCGTTTTCCATATCGTCTTAACGATAGAAATCGTGTGGCAGGGCAAGAAAATCGTCTTAGGCACGATTTTTTAGTTAAAAAATCGTTAAAAATCGTTTTTTCCGATTAGTGCGCACTAACGGGAGTTAGTGCGCACTAACTGGGAGTTAGTGCGCACTAACTGAAAATGATACAATTTGACACTTTTCAGGTCAGTTAAGGTCAGTTTAGGAATGAATATGTATTCCTATTGGCTGCCCTCTTATTTATTCATGTTACCAAGTTTCCTACTGACAGTATATGGGGGATGGGAAATGGAAACAGTTGGTAGCTTGACAAAACAAGTAATGTGATCAGTCAATGTGACTAGAACTTGTGCCCTAACCCTGATACCAGGGGTATTGTGATCTTCCTGCACACAGTGCCCTATCCCTATTAATACCAGGAGTGTTGTGATCTTCCTGCACACAGTGCCCCTATTCCTGATACTGGGGGTGTTGTGATCTTCCTGCACACAGTGCCCTATTCCTGATACCGGGGGTGTTGTGATCTTCTTGCACACATCCCGATATCAGGGATAGGGCACTGCATGCAGGAAGATCACAACACTCCTGGTATTAATAGGGATAGGGCACTGCATGCAGGAAGATCACAACACTCCTGGTATTAATAGGGATAGGGCACTGCATGCAGGAAGATCACAACACCCCTGGTATCAGGGATAGGGCACTGTTTGCAGGAAGATCACAATACCCCGGAGGAGTGAGGGTCAGGCAGCTCCCCCCTGTCTGTGAAGCCAGCCTCTCACTAGTAATGCAGGGAGGGAGCTGTCTCAGACTTCACCATCCTCCCCCCCCCCCTTACCCACACACCATTCACTAGCTGGGACATGGGGGAAGTCAGGAGTGAGGGTCAGGCAGCTCCCCCCTGTCTGTGAAGCCAGCCTCTCACTAGTAATGCAGGGAGGGAGCTGTCTCAGACTTCACCATCCACACCCCCCCCTCACCCACACACCATTCACTAGCTGGGACATGGGGGAAGTCAGGAGTGAGGGTCAGGCAGCTCCCCCCTGTCTGCGAAGCCAGCCTCTCACTAGTAATGCAGGGAGGGAGCTGTCTCAGACTTCACCATCCTCCCCCCCCCCCCTCACCCACACACCATTCACTAGCTGGGACATGGGGGAAGTCAGGAGTGAGGGTCAGGCAGCTCCCCCCTGTCTGCGAAGCCAGCCTCTCACTAGTAATGCAGGGAGGGAGCTGTCTCAGACTTCACCATCCTCCCCCCCCCCCCTCACCCACACACCATTCACTAGCTGGGACATGGGGGAAGTCAGGAGTGAGGGTCAGGCAGCTCCCCCCTGTCTGCGAAGCCAGCCTCTCACTAGTAATGCAGGGAGGGAGCTGTCTCAGACTTCACCATCCTCCCCCCCCCACCCTCACCACACACCATTCACTAGCTGGGACATGGGGGAAGTCAGGAGTGAGGGTCAGGCAGCTCCCCCCTGTCTGTGAAGCCAGCCTCTCACTAGTAATGCAGGGAGGGAGCTGTCTCAGACTTCACCATCCTCCCCCCCCCCCTCACCCACACACCATTCACTAGCTGGGACATGGGGGAAGTCAGGAGTGAGGGTCAGGCAGCTCCCCCCTGTCTGCGAAGCCAGCCTCTCACTAGTAATGCAGGGAGGGAGCTGTCTCAGACTTCACCATCCTCCCCCCCCCCCTCACCCACACACCATTCACTAGCTGGGACATGGGGGAAGTCAGGAGTGAGGGTCAGGCAGCTCCCCCCTGTCTGTGAAGCCAGCCTCTCACTAGTAATGCAGGGAGGGAGCTGTCTCAGACTTCACCATCCTCCCCCCCCCCCTCACCCACACACCATTCACTAGCTGGGACATGGGGGAAGTCAGGAGTGAGGGTCAGGCAGCTCCCCCCTGTCTGTGAAGCCAGCCTCTCACTAGTAATGCAGGGAGGGAGCTGTCTCAGACTTCACCATCCTCCCCCCCCCCCTCACCCACACACCATTCACTAGCTGGGACATGGGGGAAGTCAGGAGTGAGGGTCAGGCAGCTCCCCCCTGTCTGTGAAGCCAGCCTCTCACTAGTAATGCAGGGAGGGAGCTGTCTCAGACTTCACCATCCTCCCCCCCCCCCTCACCCACACACCATTCACTAGCTGGGACATGGGGGAAGTCAGGAGTGAGGGTCAGGCAGCTCCCCCCTGTCTGTGAAGCCAGCCTCTCACTAGTAATGCAGGGAGGGAGCTGTCTCAGACTTCACCATCCTCCCCCCCCCCCCCCTCACCCACACACCATTCACTAGCTGGGACATGGGGGAAGTCAGGAGTGAGGGTCAGGCAGCTCCCCCCTGTCTGTGAAGCCAGCCTCTCACTAGTAATGCAGGGAGGGAGCTGTCTCAGACTTCACCATCCTCCCCCCCCCTCACCCACACACCATTCACTAGCTGGGACATGGGGGAAGTCAGGAGTGAGGGTCAGGCAGCTCCCCCCTGTCTGCGAAGCCAGCCTCTCACTAGTAATGCAGGGAGGGAGCTGTCTCAGACTTCACCATCCTCCTCCCCCCTCACCCACACACCATTCACTAGCTGGGACATGGGGGAAGTCAGGAGTGAGGGTCAGGCAGCTCCCCCCTGTCTGTGAAGCCAGCCTCTCACTAGTAATGCAGGGAGGGAGCTGTCTCAGACTTCACCATCCTCCCCCCCCCCCCCTCACCCACACACCATTCACTAGCTGGGACATGGGGGAAGTCAGGAGTGAGGGTCAGGCAGCTCCCCCCTGTCTGTGAAGCCAGCCTCTCACTAGTAATGCAGGGAGGGAGCTGTCTCAGACTGGTATCAGGGTTAGGGCACTGTGTGCAGGAAGATCACAACACTCCTGGTATTAATAGGGATAGGGCACTGTAAGAGATGACTGTAGTAGATTGAATAAAGATCTGATGTTTCTGCTCTCCTCACACCAAACAAAAACAACACACAAGCAGAGAAGCCCTTCTTACAAAGCTGAGCTAGTGAGTTAAGTAGGAGGAAAAGTAAACATACTGGTGCCAGTGTGGCTACTTAAAAAATACACTTACCAACAATCAATTACATATATTTGAACTGTGTACAGTTCCAGCCAGGACCACCTTTCTAAAATGCACAGTGATTGGCAAATTCAACATGCACTAGCATTTCAGGTGCCTGCTAACAAAAATAATAAACAAACAAGTTCTAGTCACGTGAGTGCTGATCATTACATTACTTTTTTTGTCAAGCTTCCAACTGTTTCCATTTCACATCCCCCCAACCATATTGGTAACATCAATAGATAAGAGCACAGCCAGCCAATAGGAATACATACATACATATTCATTCCTAAGTGACCTTTACTGACCTGGGAAGTGTGAACACTTTGTTTCATTTTCTGTTGGTGTTCGTTAGTTTCCAGTTCCATTTCCCATCCCCCCAACCATCACCTCAGTGGTAACCTTGGTAATATCAATAGATAAGAGGGCAGCCAGCCAATAGGAACACATATTCATTCCTAACTGACCTTCAGTGACCTGGAAAGTGTTTATTTGTATCATTTTCAGTTAGTGCGCACTAAATCGAGTTAGTGCGCACTAACGGGGAGTTAGTGCGCACTAACACGATTTAACGATTTTTAACGATAAATCATTAGAATTTCTATTGTATCGTGTTCTATAACGATTTAAGACGATATAAACATTATCGGACGATAATTTTAATCGTTGAAAAACGATTCACATCCCTAGCCTTCATACTGTTGATGCAACTCCATTATTGCTCTCTCCTTTAGCGGCAGGGGGAAATGAGTAAAAGGGAAATTAGATTCAGACAGCAACCAACAAGAACATTGGATTTTATGGCAGGGAAAATAAATAAGCATGGGGGTAATTTGCTGGTGTGGCAGGTACTAACCTTAACCAATAAGCCTGATACTTTGGTTGGAACTCCAACATTGCTCTCTGCTTCAGTGGCAAGAGGTAACAGGGAATTGGACTCAGACAGTAACCAAAAAGGGCCCTGACTTTGACGGTTTGAGAAACTAAGTAAGCGGGTCACTTGTATGGCGCAGCAGATGCTATGATAAGCTTGCTGGGCAGACTGGATGGACCATTTGGTCCTTTTCTACCATCATTATCTATGTTTCTTCGCCTCTATATATTAAGTGCTACTTTGAATAGACAAGTAGACAAAGAGACAATGTCCAGCTTAAATAGAACAAATAAATCAAGACTGGGTCATGTTTTTAAAGATATTCTGAACCTGGTCTTCAAGTACCTCAGTCTGTCTGGTTTTCAGGGTATCCATACTAAATATACATGAGGTAGATCTTCATGTCCTCCCTCCATTGTATACAAATATATCTCATGCATATTCATTGTGGATACCCTGAAAACCAGACTGGCTAGGCAAACTATGGCCTGAGGGCCAAATCCGTCCCTTAGAATAAGTTTTCTTGGACTACAAACTTTCCCTGCTGATGGCCAGATTGAACTGAAGCCAGGTTTACTTTTTTTCTTGTCCCATGTATGGTGAGAGGTGGCAGCACGTCAGATATTTCAGTGCCAGTGGAGTTCACAACCTCCAACAGCAGAAGATGAGACTTTCCTGATGGTATTTCACATATTTATGTGTTCCTAGGCAAAGGGGAGAAGCAGGAGGCAGTCTTCGGTTCGAGTGGCCACTCACTGCAAACCCAGCAGAGGGAGGCCAAAACTAGAGAAGCAGCAGGAGCACTCCTGAACCGCTCTTGCTGTTGGGGATGATGGCAGGGCTTCCAGAGAGTCTGGACAGTAGGGGTGTGCATGCGTTTTGAACGCATATGTAAAACGCAACTTATATTTTTAAAAGAGAAAAAAAAGGTTTGATGCGCAACGCATCGCGACTTCCAACTTATTCAACATAGCTATGTTGAATACGTTGAACCTAAATAAACACTTAAACTCCCCACCCTCCTGACCCCCCCAAGACTTACCAAAACTCCCTGGTGGTCCAGCGGGGAGTCAGGAAACCATCCCTGCATTCCTTTGCGATTTCCTCATGGCGCCGATAGCCTGTGTCACAGGGGCTGCCCCTGCCATTGGTCAGCCCCTGTCACATGGTCATGGCACCATCTTGTGCTTCTACCACGTGACAGGTAGGTCATGTGGCAGGAGGTCGCTCCGGGACCCCCGCTGGACAGAACTGGAACTTTTGGCCAGCTTGGGGGGGCCTCCTGACCCCCCCAAGCTGGCCAAAAGTTCCGGTTGGGTCCAACGGGGGTCCGGGAGCGGAGGCGCGGAGGAGCATGTGATGCCGACGGGGGGCTGTTATAGCACAATAACTGGCCCAGACAGATATAAGGACACTGGGATGGGAAAGAATTTAAAGTGGACATTTGTATGTTATAAGGAAGACCCACAGTGCAGCAAGGGCTGCGGTGCTGGCAGGGTTTCCAAGCCAGCAGAGGAGGAAAATATGGAAGGTGAGATGAGTGAGAAGGGAAGGGAGGAAAGAGGGTAAGCAGGAGAGGGGTTGGGGCTAGGGGAGAGAAGAAGAGAGGGAGGGAGAATGTATTGGAGTGTGTGAGCAGGAGAGAGTTCACCACACACAAACATACCACCAAGCCAGTCATCCGCTCCCCACTGCCCCGGGAGCAGATGTTAGGGAAGGGCCTGGGACTTTGCAGAGGGAGAGCCCCCTTCCTGCAGCCCTCTTGGCAATTTAGAAGAATGGCCTATGGAGCCCTTTGCTTCAAAGGTTTGGAGACCCCTGGTGGGCTCGAGGACTGGACTGAAAATCACTTCAGTCTGAACAATATATATACCAGTATATTTTGTGAAATAAAAAGTACATTTTTATTGCTCTTTGCTGTCAGGAAACCCAGTCAACACAATCCAGTCTAATTTTACGTGAGACTATAAGTTAACTTGCCCTAGAGCAGGGTGTATTAAAGACAAATGTGAAACCCCTTTGAGGCAGGGAAATTGCATGACTGCAAACAGTTTGCTATCTACCTGGCCTGAATCTCAGTATAATCAATCTGATAATCTGTTTGCTGGATCAGATCAGAGAATAAAAAAGAACCTCATGCTTATTGGAGGTGTCTTAGGTCTGCTTATATGCCCTTCTCCCTCTCTGTCATTTATTCCACCTCGGTCTCTCTCACGCTCTGTTTTTGCATGTTACAGTGTCCAGTTTGATGCCAAACATTATCACAAGTCACTGAAGTCGATTTAGTCCATCTCTGTCTATTTCTCATAAGGAAAACTTTTGCAGGAAGCAAATGTGAAAATGTTATTGAACATAGGAAATTCCACGTTGGTTTTCCAAAAACTTTGGAAACAAAGCAAAATGCTGTCTCTGCTGTCAGCTCATGATTATTAGAAAATTGTTCCTAAGATATTCCTGGCAGAGAACGAATTTCAGTTTAAGGCCATTGGCTGAAGAATTTGTTGAAAAATTCCAGTCCCTAAATGACCAGCAGATTTTCACTCGGCTTCATTTCCTGTGCTTGTTCAGTTCCTCTCCCAGAAACTCGTTCACAAAGTGTCTTTCTTTTTCAAGGCAATTAAAAGAAGAAAACAAAAAGATGTAACACAGGCAGAGTTTTTCAGTTTTGCTTTTCAAAACTGTAAAGTTTCAACATCAGAGATGGGTAAGAGAAAACAAAGTGTTTAAAGCCCAGGATTGTCTATAAAATTGCTTTTTGCTTTTCTCCTTAGATTAAAAGTATAAAAGACCCCCTGGCTTTACTGCAAGAAATCAAGAAGAGCACCACAGGAGAACCCTTACCAGTAGATATGATTTCATATGTAGAAGCTCTAGCCGTGTCCTATCCATTGCTCGCTGATTCTGACAAAGAAACATTCGCAAATGCAACTATTAACGTAAGTGGCTTGGGCTTGGCAATCTTATATATTGATATAGAGAAAGAGAGAAAGATGTATATGTATAAGTATACCTTATAATAAGTAAAAGAATCTCATACTGAAAAAAAATGTGTTTTTATTCTGACAGGCTTTTGTTAACACAGTGAACAATTTTGTTGAAAAGGAGAAAATTACGGTTTGGAATGAGCTCTCAGAAGATAATAGAAGAAAGAGTATCACTAAGCTGATGCACACTGTGGAACAGGCAACATTACATTTGTCAAAGAGCTTCAAAAAGATGACACAGTTAGATATTAATGCAAGTGACCTGGGTAAGAGATAGCAAAAAGTGCTAAGCAATTCATAATGTGAAAAATGATATGTACATTATGCTTCTTAAGTTACATTTTCCAGTGATTAAGAACGTTTTTAACTGCGTGCAGCAGTGGTCTATTGCTTTAGAAATAACGGAGAAAAATGACTGTCAAATGCCCCACACCTACAGGATTTCCATTTGCCACATAAATATCTACTGACTCCGTTCAAACGATGCAGTGTTAAATATGCAACCTTAATGTACGTTTAAGGCATTGTAGTATGTAGGACGGTATGACATTGTCATGCACGCGATGAATCATTTGGTAAAGTGGCACATTTAGGTTAAATCCCAAAAGCACAGAAGTGGAAATAAAGCTGCACGTCTTGAGTTCTGTGCAATGTTTAAAAGTACACACAGCAGACTAATACTCGTTCAGTATAAACTAAAATGTTTGGGTTAGGTCAATTGCTTCCCAGCAGTTCTTCTAAACGCTTACACAGTTGTGTTTCTACAAAGGCTATATAATTACTTCACAAGACACAGGATCTGACAGATCCCTGCCAGATGTGTTATACCATTGGCCCTTCTGTGACTGTATGCCCCAACTCGTGCCCTTTGCTCAGCTCACTGAGGCTTGTTGGATTTACCTTCTTTTAAAATGACTCATTTAGTTGAAGCGCATGACAGGGTGTTTTCAATTGCTGCTCCAGAACTCTGGAAGAGCTTACCTGCAGAACTCCGTCTTTTAACATGTCCAAAGCAGTTCTATTAAAGGCCTACTTATTTATAGTGGCATACGGGCAGACTATAACATTTTCTCTGAGCCATAGCTGCATTTGATGCGATTAGGCACATTTTTGTTTGCTATCTGTAAAACCTTTTATTGTTTTTAAACCAGGTTTTAATCTTATTTGTCACATTATTTTAATGTTTTAATCAATTGTCTATTCTTGTTTGGCATATTTTATTATGAACACTGAGTTGCAAATCACCTTGGGCCTTATGTATTTGGTGATTCATATATTTTGATAAAGATTTAAAATGAACCTATGAAACTCTTTCTGATATGGCCACTCCTAGAAGTTTAAGAGCATTTTGAATGACGTACAGTGACTTTGTGATGATTTTCATTAATATAGGGTAAGTCTTGCTATTTGAAATGTTTCCAAATATTCGAAGTATATCATTTTCTTTGAAACTGGCATCGTATACATTTCTTTAGGACTTAGCACTAAATGCATTATGAAAACTAAGAATAAAAAAGAAGTAGGTATTTGTTCATCATATTTATTTAAAAGCATTTCTAAATCGCCTCCCTGACCGAAAATGACTGCCCTAGGCAATTTACCATAAAACCTCCAAAACAAATTAACAAAATTAACAAACCAAATAAAAAATCATAAAAACAAAATGACTACATGCCCCCTATTCACTGACACACTACCAGAAAAAGCCAGGTCTTCAAATTTTTCCTGAAGGTCAGACAATTTACCTCTTCCTTCAAATAAAGAAGCAATTTATTTCACAGAAAGGGGACCACATGGAAAGTTTGAAATGTATAGAAGAGCAAAAGACAATTAATTGACTTAAATTGTTTTAATGTGTTCTTCTGTCATTCAAAGTAACATTGTAAAAGTAGGGATGTGCACAGCAAAAATGTTCTTTTTTTTTTTTTGTGTGTGTGTCATTTTGTTTGGGTGTTTTTAAGTTTCTTTTTATTCCATTTTGGTTTTGATTTCATCACCCTTGAAAACCATCTCCAGAAAAAGTATTTCCCCAGCATCCTCTCCAACACCGAAACAAATAATTAATTTAGTCTTTCCGCAATGGCCTTATCTTCCCTAAGTGCCCCTTTAAACTCTGGATCATCTAACAGTGCAACTGACTCACTCACAGGCTTCCTGCTTCAGATATATTTAAAAAAGTTTTTATTATGAGTTTTTACCTCTATGGCCAACTTCTTTTCAAATTCTCTTTTAGCCTGTTTTATCAGTGTTTTACATTTAACTTGCCAGTGCTTATGCTTTTTCATATTTTCTTCAGATGGATCCTTCTTCCAACTTTTGAAGGAAGATCTTTTGACAAAATAGCCTCTTTCACCTCACATTTTAGCCATATTGGCAATCATTTGGCCTTCCTTCCACCTTTCTTAATGCATAGAATGCATCCGAACTGTGCTTCTAAGATGGTATTTTACAATATCCATGCCTCTTGTACACTCTTAACCTTTGTAGCTGTACTTTTTTGTTTTTTTCTAACTGTTTTTCTTATTTTATCAAAGTTTCCCTTTTGAAAGTTTAGTGCTAGAGCCGTAGAATTACTTATTGTCCCTCTTCCAGTCATTAATTCAAATTTTCTCATGTTATGATCACTATTGCCAAGCAGCCCCACTACCATTATCCCTCTCAGCTAATCATCTGCTCTACTAAGAATTAGATTTAAAATAGCTCCCTCTCTCATTGGTTCCTGAAGCAATTGCTCTATAAAGCTGTCATTTATTCCATCCAGGAACTTCATCTCTCTAGCATGTCCTGATGTTGCAATTACCAGTCAGTATTGGGGTGATTGAAATTTCTCATTATCACTGCACTACCAATTTGTTTAGCTTCCCTAATTTCTCATAGCATTTCATCATCTGTCTCATCATTTTGGCTGGGTGGATATTAGTATACTCCTATTGCTATACTCTTTCCCCTCACACAAGGGATTTCTCCCCATAAAGATTATATTGCGCATTTAGTCTCTTGCAGGATCCTTATTCTGTTGGACTTCATGCTATCCCGGACATAAGTGCCAACCCCCCCCCCCCCCCCCCCCCACACACACACACACACACACACACACACACACCAAGTTGCTCTTCCCTATCATTGCAATATAATTTGTACCCTGGCATAGCATTATCCCATTGGCTCTCATCCTTCCACCATGTTTCTGAGATGCCAATTAAAGCTATCTCATCATTCATTGCTATTCACTTTCCCATCTTACTTCTTAGACTTCTGGCATTGACATACATATATACAAACAATTCAAAGTGTGTTTTTTGTTCGTATTAACAGTCTGCTTTTCAATTGACAGAGATGATTTGGAATCTCCTAGCCAAGAAGTGAGAAAATGTGTGTGAGAAAACTTGTCCATTCACTAGTAATATCTGAATATTTGAACTGCATGAATTCCAGAGGATTAAGATTTAACAAAATTAGTTTTCCCTTTTATTTATTTATTTATTTATTTAAGGTTTTTTTATACCGGCATTCATGAACTCGTTCACATCATGTCGGTTTACAGAAAACAGGGGTGCGGATATTTATATTAACATCAGTATATTAATTAAGCAACCTATGTGCCAATGCTCTTCTGGTACCAAATACTTTCTTTTACTGGGGGTGGGGAATTCCAAAAGAACATATATGGCCCTATTTATGGGCATAGGACCATCCTTTAGATCTAAGTTTTATGATCTTCTCAGTCATAAAAACCATGATTATCAGCAGTGACTGCAATTTATAAAACAATCCATAGTCCTCAAGCTAAGTGCATTATTGATCAGGATGCATAGACCACAAAAGTTGGATCAAGCAATCTCTAATCACTATATAGCATGGGGACTAAGTCACTCATAACTGATATCACTTAGTGCACATGCTAAAGCCATGTTAGCATGTTGCTGAATGCTAAAAATTAACATATAGGCACATACAAAATATGTAAATCGGGTGATAATGTGCTTATCAGCTACTATCATCCTATTTACTAATCCCTGCTAAATTTATAAAGGAAGCTTGGCCATGGTAAATGTAGCACCATTTGGGGGATAGGTGTTAAATGTTAGCCTGCTTCACTTTGTATCAAGCCCAGGGGCTTCTTTTGTATCAGGGAAAGTGGTGGGGATCCCTCATACTAACCAGGCCATCCATTTTGGGCGTTTAGCACAGTAAATTTCAATACATATACTGTGTGCATGCTAAAAGGCCCATACTCCCTTTAGCTGAATGCCACGGCAAGAATTCTCACAAACGCCAAAAAAAAGGATCATATCACCCCTATCCTATCCTCCAGCATCTCCATTGGCTTCCTATTAAATACAGGATTCAGTTCAAAACCAGCATGATGATACATAAGGCCCTACATAGCATCTCTCCTCTCAACTTAACCTTCCATCTCCAGCTACACACTTCCAAAAAACCGACTAGAAGGGCATACCAGAACAGACTGATCACCCAACCTGCAAAATCCTCCCTGAGGAAACGCGCACTATCCACAGAGGGCCCGTCACTCTGGAACTCGCTACCACCAGACCTGCACCTTGAACCTTGCCATACTACTTTTAAAAAGAAACTTAAGACTTGGCTCTTCATACAAGCATTCCCAGAGAGCTAAGAGCAGGAAGAACGACAATCTCAAATCAGTCACTGTCCACCACTGCCCCCCACCCCTGCATACAAGTTCCTGAAGAAATCATTTACTGAAATTTAACTTATCATATATATTCTGTTCACTGGAGTTGCACGAACGCCCCCTTTGCGCCTTCATGCTGTTGTTCTGTTTACAGCAATAATGTAATTACTAGTTGTTTTATTTTGTTTTAATTTGTTTTCTAATGGTTTTAATTGTTCTATATGTTCCATGTAAACCGCCATCCAGGCGATAGTTAATCATTTCCTTGTAAACCGGAGTGATATGTATATTATACAGGAACTTCCGGTATATAAAAGCCAAAACTAAATAAATAAATAAATAGCCTATGAATGCTGTACATGTCAATAAGTTAGTTTCTAAGATATTAATTGCATTTTTAGCATGCATGCACAATTCTTTACCTGGACTTCAGTGACTCAGCCCCATTGTCTGCTATGAGAGAATGAAAGCGTTTGTGTCAGGGATGGCCAGTCTTAAACCAGTGTCCTGTGACTTCCCAACTCAGATTTGAAAGTTGAGCTATCCAAATTCCTGGTGTATAGCATGCTTTCCAGAACAATTACTGCCTTTCTGTATTGGATCTAGCCCTACTGCAGTACATTGTACCAAAAGAAGCCATTAAGCCAATATCATTTGGCTGCAATATTTAACTTCCCTGTTCAAATCATGCTTTCTACTGATACAACAACCTTGTTTTAAATCCTACATCCTAGTACCTGTAACCAACTCCTGTTTTTGCTGTCCTTTCTTGGTGATCCATTTTTACTTCACTTCTGACCTTCATAATTCTTGATCTTTCTTCTGCTTGTTCTAAAACCTTCATTATGACCTTCTATTCCTATACCTTGACCCTACTACCTCCACATCTGACCCCAGTCTTTCTTTATCTCTTGTCTGAATTCTGCCTCACACCTAGCTCAGCTGCAAATCTAACATCCTGAAAGAGCCATCATGAGCTTTACATTCCAATGCCGTGACCTTTCTCACTAGAAGGTCACTTTCAATATACCTGGCATTATGTTAAAAGCCTTCTGAAGTCTTTCTTTTCAAAATTTTTTCTTTTCCATGAGAAGGTTAAAGGTACTCATTCTCAAGAATATAATATATATCTAAATAATATACACCCAAAATATAACGCTTAAGAACATAACCTCCAGCCAGTAAGATGAGCTATTAATGCAGTGTTTTACATGAGTCAGCTTCATGCACAGTGGGGGATTTCCAAATTTCATCCTTCAAGAACTATTCCAAATGTCCTGACAAGCATTCTTTGACAACTGATCTGTTGTGTACCCTAGGTCTTGCAAAAACTGCTGTAAGCAATATATATGGTTTAGATTAGTGATCTTGTCCCATCAGGCAAGAAATACAGTTGACTTTTCTTCTATATACCCATCATGGATGATTGAAATGCTGCTTTGGGTGCCTAAAATGAACAAAGTCAAGACCTTGGTATCCTCTAATATTGTTACTGTCCTGAGGGGCAATGTCTGTTTGACAGCATACATCTGTATTACATGGAGCAGATGGAATTTTCCATCACTTTATGATCAGTTCTTTAAAAGATTAATCTTTTCAAAAATTAGACCTTGTAATATATTAACACAAGAGGAATGTGCTACACATTTCAATCCCTCTTTTCAAAAAGAATTTTAATAGCTCATGTTATTAAAAGTGTAACATATTTACTATTTACAAGATCTAATTTCATATTCTTCAAATAAATATCTATATTCTTCATAAATATGAAAAATGATTCAGATATTGATTTATATACACTAATAATAATAGAACATTTTGAAAGAATAAGTTTGATTTACTGATTTGTTTTTTTAACTCTGAACAACAACATTTTTAATGTCTCTATAATTATGCAGCAAGACAGCATGCACATTAGGTTAAGCATAAGTGATGTTAGATTGTATTACTTTTTAATGGAGCTATGATTGTATTTTTATTTTTCATGTACAGCTCTCAAAGTGTTCGCCTTTGACACAGAGCACACCAAACACATTCACCCTCATGCACACATGGAAGAAGATTACATAAAGATCTTTCCCAGGAAAAGAGAAGCAACAGTAACCAATGGTAAGAGATGCTAATAGCAACAATGATGGGGTTTAAACATTGTTATTGACTTGGTTTGGACAGAATACATAAAGGAATATTCTGCAAAGGCAAGCATTATCATAGAAACATGATGGCAGAAAAAGACCATATGGCCTATCCTGCCCATCCATACCAACTGCCAGGGATGTGCAGAGCAAAATTTTATGTTCATATTTCTTATGTCCGAAAGGGGGTCCCACTTGCGGCCAATATGGACATAAAAAAAATCCAATGAGCTGGGTATATGTACATATGTGCAAAAAAAAAATTTAAACCCCCTCACCCTCCTTAATCCCCCCCCCAGACTTACCACAACTCCCTGGTGATCGAGCGAGGAGTGAGGACGTCATTTCTGCAATCCTTGGCGAGAAGCATGTGACGTCGGCGGCACGTCGAGTGACGCGGCGTCACGTGATTCCCGGCTCGTTCGCGCCGGACGGCTCGTTCGGCCCAAAAAGAACTTTTGGCCAGCTTGGGGGGGTCAGGAGGCCCCCCCAAGCTGGCCAAAAGTTCTTTTTGGGCCGAACGAGCCGTCCGGCGCGAACTTGCCGGGAATCACGTGACGTCGCGTCTGAGTGACGCGGCGCCACGTGATTCCCAGCGAGTTCGCGCCGGACAGCTCGTTCGGCCCAAAAAGAACTTTTGGCCAGCTTGGGGGGGCCTCCTGACCCCCCCAAGCTGGCCAAAAGTTCTTTTTGGGCCGAACGAGCCGTCCGGCGCGAACGAGCCGGGAATCACGTGACGCCGGCGTCACTCGACGTGCCGCCGACGTCACATGCTTCTCGCCAAGGATTGCAGAAATGGCGTCCTCACTCCTCGCTCCATCACCAGGGAGTTGTGGTAAGTCGGGGGGGGGGATTAAGGAGGGTGAGGGGGTTTATATTTTTATTTTGGCTCAACAATCGCGATTTCCCACATATCGAACATATCTATGTTCGATATGTGGGAAATCCGATCGTTTATGTCGAATCAATTTTTTAAGTTAAAAAAAAATATGAGTTGCGTTTTACTAATGCGGTCAATCCGAATGCACACCCCTACCAACTGCTCAGTACTATAATCCTTGCCACTTCTTCAGAGATCTCCTATGCTTGTCTCAAGCTATCTTCTTGAACTCCGATACTGTCCTTATCTCTACCACCAAAATTAGGATGCTGTTCCAGGTATCCTCCACCCTCTGTGTAAAGAAATATCTTCTTAGATTACTTCTGAATCTGCCCCTTTTCAACCTCATCTCATAACTCCTATTATAGAGCCTCCTTTCCATTGAAAGGGGACCATCTCCTGTGCATTTAGACCTTGGAGGTATTTAAATGTCTCTATCATATTGCCCCGTCCTTATACATGTGTAGATCTTTAAGTCTGTCCCCATATGCTATAGTACCCACCCTTTAAACCAACTCCATCTGGCTTATATCCTTTTAAGGATGTGGTCTCCAGAACTGTACACAGTATTCCAAATGAGGTCTCACCAGTGACTTATACCAGGGCAATATCATCTCCTGCTGGTTATTCTTATCCCTATGCACCCAAGCATCCCTCTGGATTTTGTTATCACCTTATCCACCTGTATGGCCACCATAAGAGCATTAGATAAGATCACATCCCAAATCCCGCTCTCATTTTGTATACAGAAGTTTTCCCCATACTGTACTGCTTCCTTGGGTTTTTGCAGTCCCAATGCACTCTGCACTTCTAATCACTAAATCTTAGCTGCCATTTCTTAAGCTTTGCTAGATCCTTCCTTGTGTTTTCCACATCTTCCTGGATGCCTACCCCGTTGCAGATTTTGATCTCCTCTGCAAAAATGAGATAGCACTTTCGCAATATCGCTTATGAAAATGTTGAAAAGAACTGGTTTAAGGACCACTCCCTGCAGCACGCCACTAGTAATGCCTCTCTGTTTTGCATGAACTCTCTTTACCACTATCCTTTGACTCCCACTCAACTAGCTTTTAACCTAGTTAGTCATATAAAACCATATAAAGTAATCATATAAATCAAATGCATATGTACTGCTTAATTTACTCTCAGTAGTACCTACTGTGCAGTGCACAAATTCAAATTAGAATTATAAATGTGATAACAGCTGGAATTCAGCAACAAACAGTCCGTGAGCTGTTGCTTTATTGTTTTATAAAATATTTAAATGTGGGCCAGCCTGGTAGCTTAGTGACAACACACTTCAATCTCTGAGTCAGGTCTTCCAATCCCTGAGTCATCTGGGGTAGGGGATGCTGCAGAGGCACTGATCAGAGCCTCTGGGGTAGGCAGGGTTGGTAGTGTGGGAATTGCTAGTGGCCCGATTCAGGACCCTTGATTCCAGTGTTCTGGAAGGAGACCTGGGGCATGGACTCTGGCTCAGGTTCATTACAGTAATGACCAGCTTAGGCACATTAGGTCAAGGAAATACAAATAGGAGAAAGAAAATCCCTGGGTAGTTTGGAAGGAAGGCTCATGGAGTCAAATCCCAGTCCCTGTTGTGAAAGAACTGGAAGAACAAAAGAGCTGGCGGAAACTGCAAGGTAAAAAAAAATGTAATGCAAGACTTTTCTACATGCTTCACATGTTTCTATTGATGGCAATTGTTCAATGTTTCCTGCAGATTTTCAAGCATTTATTTATTAAGCATGGCCTTTTTGATTGGCAGGAACTATTGTACTTGTATTTCTGCGGTATGACAGCATTGGTGCTTTGCTTGCGTCATCTGAAAACGCTCAAGACAAGGTGAAGAGCAAGTCTGGGTCTCAGCAAAGTGAGAGTGTGAACTCACCAGTTATAGCCGCTGCCATCAGCTCCCACCCACCAGCGCTCTATCAAATTGAGAAAATAACATTCACATTGAAACACATGAAGGTAAGATGGGCTCTTCAGCTACTGTCTAACTAAAGCAAACAGCTCTTCTAATTATTTGTTACACAACTGGCTTTAAACAACCTTAGCCATACTGCGTAAAACAGAAAGCTATATTCCTTGTCCTCTATGTACTGTAATTCTTATTTTATTGTGCTCTAATTAGGAAAAAACGAGTATGAAAGAAAGCACAATAAATACAATTAAGGCAATAATATGCTACTATTTAAAGTACTGTTAGCACAAAATATACATTAATGGCAGCAGCCAATAAGTTATTAGTATCATTAGAAAACACTCTGGGTCCCTAACTGCTCTCCATTTAGCACAGTATCTTCTTCAGTGTGAGGCTGCTTAGGAGTGAAAACACATTCAGTTTCTAGACTACAGGAATGCTCACCAGAGTCTCTTACCCAGCACTGAATATTTCTTACGTGAGAGGGTTCTTTTAAGAGTTCAGACTTTCTGAAAGGCTCTGCCAGGCTTTTCTATAGGTAGGAGAGCAGTGGGTGCTTTACTAATTTTAAAGTATTTTCAATAACATGAACACTGGTAGCCTGGCCAGCTGACTTGCCTCACTACCCCTACACCACCACACATACTTTTCTACACTTTTCCCTACCCCCTCGCCCCCTTATCCCTACCCCTAGCCCCAAGCACCCTTGGTCTGCACGCTAATGCCATTAAATATCCAATAATTCCAAATAATAAATAAATAAGCAAACTGATTAGCAGTAATGTGGAGGAACAAAAGGGAGACAGTTCTATTGATTACAACTTGAACAAGTCATGCTGAGGCAGGCTACTACAAACCAGGTTCCTGCCCCCACGAGCATATCATGTGTTGGATCCTTACAATGTGCACCAAGCTGCATCTGGATCTTAGTGATGTGTTTTGGACCCTGTCAAAAAGGGGTTTTCAACCCTGCAGAGACTGCAAGCCACCACAGCCAAGATGAAGGAATATAAAAAATACGTCAAAAACCCATGTGTGCTCCCCTGTGAATGTCAAATGTTCTGCAAGAACCAGCCAACTGGCTATGCCAAAACAAGCTAAGCCTGAACCCTCAAAACATAGCGATGCTAGAGAGTATAAGAAACAGTAAATACTTGCCCAAACCCAAGAATGACCCTTGGGGATACATCTCTTAGCTCTCAAGCCCAGACCTAGGCTTTTTACTAGACTTCCACCAAAACACAAGTCCAAGCAGTGAGTTAAACATTCTTTTCCACCTTTCTCAGCTTCATCCCTCCCATCCTCTCTTGGAAGGCAATGCAGCTCACTATACATTGGAATGAACTAAACCAATGCTTGCAGCTCATACAGAGCACTGTAGGCCACTTGATTATAAATGCAAACAGAAGTGATCAAATCACCTCAGTCCTGAAAACTGTACACTGACTCCCAACACTCTACAGCACCAAATTCAAAATTATTTTCCTAACCTACAAAACCCTCAAAGGCTTGGTTCCAACATACCTCAACAGTTCTCTACCTCTCATATCTTCACCAGGTTCTTATGCTCTCTGTCTCAGGCTCTCCTAATGGTACTGTCCTCAAGAACAATGCACCTCCCTTCACAGGATCTGCCCCCGACCCCGTGCTAAGCTTTACCACCTCACAGTCAGATCTGCCATCCTTTAGAAAACTAGTTAAGACCTGGCTCTCTGAAGAAGATTTAGTCTCCAACTGATAAATAAACCCGTCAAAAAAACTCTGTGTATACCCCCCACGTCCTTGTGCACTAATAATCAACTCTATGCCCCCTTGGCTGGGGGTCACCTTCCCAGCCCTGGGGAGCACAGGGCTCTCTCAACCAGGGTACGGGGAAAGCATCTCTGGGTCCTGTGGAATGGTGGTAGGATCACCTACAGCACCAAACTGGGCAGAAATAACCTTCCAAAAATGAAACAGTCCCCACAAAGGTTGGTGCTCCAAATAGAAGAGAGCTTACGTTCAAAATAACCAGTTCAGCAGATATACAGGAAAAACAGTAGAAATTCCAGTCACACAAAAACCACACAGACCAATAATCCTCTAACTTGTCTTCAAGCATCCAGATCTTAAAGGTCATAATAATTTCCCCCCAGGCTCTCTGCTGTTCACAAAAAGATTATGGAGGCTCTCTAGTCCTTTGCTCACAGTGCTCATACTCACAGCTCACTCAGCAGAAACCTCCGCTTTTCTCCGCTGGACAGATGCTCCAGGTCTCACTCATGAAATATTCCAGGGAAAGGGGTCTCTTCCTTTCCAGGAACCCTTCTTCCCGTTCTCCCAGCTCATGTTCATACTAGATACAGTCTTCAGACCAAACACTAAACTCTGCCAGAACTCTTTCCAAAACTCTTCCATGCCTCGAGAGAGGCATGATAATATACTCCCCTAATCTGTCCCTTCCCCTCTGGGAGAAGAACCTCCCTGTTGGTCCAGTTGCACCCCTTGACCGTCCTGAGTTAGAAGATTCCCAGTGGTAGTACATAGGAAATACTATGCCTGCTGGACAAGACCCAGCCACCACTGACCTGGTAAGAGAGTACAACAAACCCAGCTAGGCAGATTCTGCTACTACACTCACCATCCATCACTGCTACTTCAAGCTACCATTCTCTGAGGTGCAGAGACACTTAGACACTTCGGCTGACTCAGTCCGAAGTATCTGGATCTGGGCTATAGACTTGTCCATAGCCCAGATCCAGACTTCTCTGCCAACTGTTATAAAATCTGCCTTTCCCCACCCACCTGTGGCTATATGGAGTAGTTAGTGACTTATCCAGGTAAATTGACTGTCTGTGTACTTTTAGCTAGTCTGGGGTGAAGGAATGTTTTGGGAAGGTTCTGAAATAATGTACAGAAATTGAAATTTGAACTCTATGTGTAATATCATCTGGCAAAACTTTTCATGTACTAACAAAAAGCTGATACAAAGTTCCCTATGCAAATTTCAAAGGATAAGTAACATTTCTTTGAATTCCTTTAAATTCTTTTGAAATTCTGTGCTATACTCATCAGTAAAAAAAAAAAAACTATTTGAAAGAGTAAATGGCCATTTCCTGTTTGCCAGTTCCACCCCACTCAATAATTTATACACATCTGATTGCAAACTGATGTTTTAAGCTATTTACAAGCTCAGCACATGGCATATACACTATTTAAAATTGAGCATTAGCTAAAGTGTCAACAAGGTAACATGGACTATCTGACCTTCCTCTTTACGTCTCCTTGATTAAATTTTGAAAAAGACGCTCTTGTGGCATCCTTTTGTTTGTTGCTTACCTACGGTTTCACTGGATCGCCTACCCTGCTGTTTTTTGGCAACATCTAAGTAGCCCATTCATCATACCCCAGCAAGCAGATCTTCAGGCAAACCTGGCCTTCGGGCAAGATGGATCCACACTGCCCTGATGCCATCCTTGGATCAGAAGCCATCCCTCTTCCAAGATGCAACATATAAATTATGACCATACCACAAAATATATTAAGGGTATGGGTGGGAGGATTAAAAGGCTGGGATAGCAAAGGAGGCAGAATGTCACATGCCCCCCACCTTTTATCCTTTCCCAGGCCCCCATGCCACAAGCCATCAGTGGCAGGACTTTCCTGATGCTTGGCGTGAGCCACACAGGAACAGTTGTCCAAATGCATTCCATCCCCCCAGCATCACCCCCATCGGGTAAAGAGGAGGTTGGAGGCCAGACCTGGCACATGATGGCAACCAGGGCCTGGCCTAGCCACCTCTCTATACATTGCCAAGTAAACTACATTTATTTTCAAAAGTGTTCCATAGGAGTCACAGAAAATAGTGCCCAGAGCATTTTATTATTATCAACAAATATGGAAAACCATTTAAAAGGCATCCTTTTAAAGGTACTGAGGTGTGAGTCGATACCATCAGATAAGCATGAAGTTCAATCAATCACTGCACAAATGAAAATGAAAGAAATCTATATTAGATAAAGAGAAATTCCAGTAGGTTATTCACTGGCTCATAAATATTCATGCTGAAGTAGAACATTTTACCATAGCATAGCAGAATGAGATGGTATAGCACATGATGCTGGCAGATATTGCAGCGAACACATCTCATCGTCAGAGACCAAGACTTTAAGAAGGATCATATCCCTGGACGAAACATTTTCCATTATATGATTTTTTTTTAAGTGTGTTCTTCTTACACATAGATATATTATAAATGAAAATCCCATATAAATGAGTAATTGTATTGAAAAGTTTTTTTGAGTAATAAGCCCTTCTAGAAAGATATTTATCCATATATTATGCCCAGCTAGTCAATGGAAAATACAACAAAAGTCACTGCTATTATAAGCCATCAGGTGAAAAACAAACATAAAATCTTGTTCTCGCCCTGAACATAGAGGTTTTCATAATGTGCACGAGGATGTAACTGTACCAACTAATGGGCTATTGTTATTATTTTACAACTTTTAGCAAAAACGCTTACAATAGTGGAGGATGGTGCAGTCAAAACATAGTTGGGATAGAACTTTAAGCTCAGTCTTCCATTAGATTGAGAACACTCTTTTAATAAAGACAATTATTCCTATCACACTTAATATGAATTTAGCTATTCATTATGCCAGAGTGCTCTACTGTCCATTAACAGCCCATGACCTTCACTTTTGCATCCTACACACAAAAAAAAGCACATTATGAACATCAAGAGCAAATATTGAACAGATAACAGGGAAACTGACAGGAAGCAGCAGTGGTAGAGTGCAACTGTAAATACCGGTGACGTGCGGTGACATTCTAAGCAGAGGATTCAGCACAAAGTGAATGCACAATATCCCATTGCAACCCTCCTCTGCATAATCACCTCCCCACCATCACCACCAAGCATAATTGCCTAACCTTCTCTCTCCCCTACTCCTCCCTGGCATACTCATCTGACTTTCCTTCTCCACCCCTCCCCCCCCCCCCCCCTTAACCCCCATCCCAAACACGAGGATTTAACATCCCAATAAACGAGACTGAAGAGTGAGATTTTTCTGGTGCTGTGCCTGTGGTATAAATTGGAAAAATTATGAGTATTGTATTGTTTTGCAAATGAAAGGAGCAAAGCAAAATGATATTTAGTTATTATTTATTTTCATTTACGTTGTCATTCTTTAATCCCACATTAAAAGTCCTATGTTATTTCCTTCACTCTCCCCCAACACCATCCTAGGTTCCTCCCCTCCCCCCACCTGCTCCATCCTAGATCCTTTCCTGCCCTCCCCCGACCCCAGCTCCATCCTAGGACTGTTCCTCCCTTCCTCTCTGCCCACCTCCCCAGCTCCATCCCAAGTCTTTTCCTAACAGATTTTACATGAAAAAGGGCATTCAAAGTATAACTTTCTAAGCAGGGCCAGTGCTAGATTTTTTGCTGCCCTGTATGAATAAGTAGTGTGCTACTCCCCCCCCCCCCCCCCACCTTCGTGATTCATTCATTTCCCTCCAGTAATCCAAACTTTAAAATCTGAGATTCCTCCCTACCCGGGTCCACGCCCTCTCCTCTGGAACTCATGGCCAATGCAAGAGTATTAGATGCCCTAGCACCCCCCTCCCCCACTCTGGTCCTCTACACACACACACAAACACACAATTACAAATGATGCATTTATAATAACAGATTTTGCATTACAATATCATTCAGAGTAGTCTTCTGAAGTGAAAATATCCTTACAATAACCTGTATATTATATTATATTTACATGCACTGCTATGGTGCCTATTAGAAAACCTTGCAAAAATACCCTTCTGGTATTATGCCTATTGTAATGCATGATGAATATGGGCCTGACACTCAGAAATCCATGAGTAAATAATTACAATATAGCAAACCTCCCGTACCAAAACAGCACTAACTGCCTGCATTCAAACAATAGCAATCCTATCTATGAAAAAGTAACACTGCAAGTATAACACCACCTCCTAAAATACCAAAATATTAGGAAAATGGAACAAGCCAGGCTGCTAAACATCCCTACACAGAATAGCTGACCTCGGTCACACATGCAGAACACAGACAGACCATCACTTATTACAGAATAAAGAGACCATAAAGTACAAATAGAAATGTGAAGAAAACTGAACTGGACATTGCAACAAGCAATTACAGTTGAACAATGTAAAAACAGAAACATCACCATTCCTCATAAAATATCAAATAGTAAAATCAAGAAATATAAAACTTCAATCATAATAGTAAAAACCATATTTATGATGAAAAGAAATATCTCAAGACAACTGAAGAATAAACATCCAATATTTAAAAACTCATTTAAATTTTCTTAATTTCACAAAAACCAGTAAAATATTTCAAAACAACAGACACATCAAATACCCAATAATTAAAGCTAATAAGGATTAAAACAAATTTCCTACTCTCCATACCTGGAAACTGAAGTTTGTTGTGGATTAGTGATGGAGGGAGGGCATACAAATTTTCTCCTGTCTCTCTCTCTCTCATATATGCACACACACTCTTTCTTTCATACATACTCATGCTCACACACTCATGCTTCCCCTCTCGGATGCACACACTCTCTCCCTCCCACCTGCACGCGCACTCACCCACACAATGATCTTTCACACACACAGGCTTCATCTTCTTTATTTTATTCCAATTTCTCACCTGGGAGCTCCGGGCCCCCTCTTCAGTTTGGCCTCTATCGGGTCGGGATCACAAGGTGGCCTCCACTTCACGTCGGCTTCTGGTGTGATGCAGTCCACCGGCAGCCCACAGCCTCTTCTCTACTTAGGTCATTGGTGGACGAGATGGGGGTCCACAGGCTGCCCATGGCCTCACTACCTCATCTTGTTCCCTTACTTATCATCCTCTTACCTCACTACCTCAGCTCTTCCTTCCCTTTCCTTCACTATCTTTCCTCTTTCCCCCACGTTTCACCCCTTTTCTCCCTCCAGAGGCTCTTCCCTCCCTCCCTCTACATATTCCCTCCCCATCTCACTCGACCTCATTTCTTCCCCCATTCCTATCTCTCTAGAGATTCTTCTCCTTCTTATTACCTGTGGTGTAGCCACAAGTGGGCTGGGTGGGCCGTGGACTACCAATCAGCTTTGCCCAGTGCCGAGAAGAGGAGGCCTGTCGCAGGGCCATGATGGAGCTCATCCTGCATGACCTGAGAAGAAGATGCATGATGCAGGGCCATCGCAGAGCTCATTCCCGTGCAGCCTGAGTAAAGGAGGCCCAACGCAGGACTGTCATGGAGAGCATCCCGCGTGGCCTGAGAAGAGGAGGCCCGACATAGGGCTGTCACAGAGTTCATCCTGCGCGGCCCGAAAAGGTAGTCTGTCGCATCAAGGAGGCCCAGAAGAGAGGGAGAGCCCTGATAGAGTGGTGTGGGAGTGAGAAGCCAGTGTGTGTATGTGTGAGAGAGAGCATAGGAAGGAGAGCCTATATGTATGTTTGAGAGAGAGCATGGGATTGAGAAGCCTGTGTACATGTGTATCTGAGAGACAGAGCATGGTTGGGAGTGAGAAGCCTGTGTGTGTGTGTGTGTGTGTGTGTGTGTGTGTGTGTGTGTGTGTGAGTGTGAGTGTGAGTGAGAGCATGTGGGAGTGAATCTGTATGTGTTTTTGAGAGAGAGAGCATGTGGAGTGCCTGTGTGATATGTGAGAGAGAGAGAGTATGTGCGTGTGAGATCCTGTCGATGTGAGAGAGAACATGTAAGAATGAGAGCCTGTGTGTGTGTGTGTGTGTGTGTGTGTGTGTGTGTGTGTGTGTGTGTGTGGGAGTGGGAACCTGCATGTGATAGACCGTATATGAGAGTGAGAGCCTGCATGTGAGATTGGCAGCCCGGGCAAGAGAGAGTGTGTGGGAGTGGAGCCTGTATGAGGGAGGAAGGAAAGAAGATAGGGGAAGAGAGCAGAAACAGAAAGAATAAAAGAGACCTTGAAAAAGGATTTAGGAAAGACAGACACGAGGAAAAAGAGACTGTGACCATCTGATTATAAAAATAAGATCAGACAACGAAGCCCTCTGAATGTCCCACACTCCCAATTCCCGGCACTTCTGAAGCCTTACTTCAAGCTTCTGCCCTATACTGTGTTGCTTTTTGCTGCTGTGCAGATTCTGCCCATGATAATGGACCTGGGCGCTGCCTACTTCCACGATTGGCCCTGCCGTGAAAAGCCAGCCACCTGCTCCTTGCTGTTCCCCCCTCTATGGCTGCTGCAGGCTTCCTCTTCCATTACCCAATGGCCATGCTTATGACTGGAAGTCAAAAACCCAACAAAATAAAAGTCATTGTTCAGGGCAGGGGATTCACAGAAGTCCTTGAATGCCCAGACCACATGTCACATTGACAACACCATTAGCTTGGGCAGAAAAAAGCTAAGCGATCTACTATCCAAAAGTATCATAGAGAAGGAAGAAGTGTATATTCCCTGAACAAAGCAATGGCAAAACAAATAGTGCCATGTTTCCCCTATTTTTTTTTTTAATGGACCTCATTCCCACCTTCCCTCGCTCACACACACACACACACACATACAGGCACAAACAATTCTGGAAACCATAGGCTATAAAACCGGCCACCCAATGTCACCCTTGATAGTTATGACCTCATACCGCTTCTCCCCCCTTGGACTGTAAACCCTGTCTTTGGAGCTACCTCAGCTGCCGCTGACCCAGGGGGAAATCAGGAAATCGAAGCACGTGCAAGTGCACAAAATTACTGCCAGGGGGCAAGTCCTCTGAGGTCATTATTTTATTGGTTGTCTAGCCCCTTTGTCAATTGGGTTCACAGGAAGAATAGACTTTTCTTCTTTTTTTTTTAAATTCAAAAAATTGCATGCTACTTGTTAGCCAGTGTAGAGTAAATGCATTAAATTGAATTCTTAAAGACAGGACCATTAAATTAGAGCAGGTGGTGCATTCTTCAAGCCTTCGCTTGCAGAATGTTCCTGATTCCCATGCTAAGAGTCAGCCCAGAGCAGGAGGTGGGTTTTGGGGGTTTTGTCCATGGGGTTCAACGGTCTTCAACCTACTCTTGTTTACACAATTTCGGTATTTCTTTGTGGGACTCGGTGAAAGGTGACCCTTCTCCCCCCTCCCAGTAGAACTGAATTACAGAATCACATTTCTTTGGACAAACTGTCTAATACATTTCATCCCTTTCAGTTAAACAGTTTTGTTGCTTTCCAGTCAGCAGAGCAGGATTCAACCAGATGTGCTTTTTGGAAGTATTCGCCAGACACCATGAATGGCAGCTGGTCCACAGAAGGCTGTGAGCGGATAGATTCCAATGCTTCTCACACCTCTTGCACGTGCAATCATCTCACTCATTTTGCTATTCTGATGTCTTCTGGTCGCTCTATTGTAAGTATTGTTTTTTTCTCTGGGCGTTTTACCAGGCTGCATTTATACTCACAGCAACATTCAAAGTGTGCTTTAAGTTCCATTACAGTAAACATAACGAAGATGATCTCTCTCAGCACTGGGTGACAGGGTTATGAAAACTGTATATAAAAAAAAACCTGATTCATATAACACTGGTTAGATCCTTAGAATACCTGTTGCAGTTAATGTCAACTGCAAAAGAACCCAATTTCATAACCATGCACCACTGAAACAGGATACCTGAAGTTTTTAACAGTTTTACCTATGGGCAAGCAATATCAGACTCTAGATTTATATATTAATGTGCAGCATTACAATTATAGCCCTCTCTACTAATTACAGCTTAAGACAATTATTAAAAAAGGTCTTTCCCTAACTATCTGGATAAAACTATAGTCTGGATAATGGCAAGGTAACTCCGAAAAGAGTAAAGAGCAAAATGAAATATTTTTATGCTTGTACAATATCAATTCACCATAGTAATGTGTACATGAAAATTAAAAGAATACAAAATGCAGTGTATATGCTTTTAAATGCATGTAATGAATTTTGCTTCCTGAGAAGACATATATAGAGAATCAAACAAACAATTTCAGTATATAAAATCTTTTTTTTCCTATGTTTCCCACTTATATAGAGTCTATGGGGCCGATTTTAAATTTTGCGCGCGCGGGGTACATTTGTGCGCGCTACCCGGCGCGCACAAATGTACACCCGATTTTATAACATGCGTGCGCTGCCGCTCGCATGTTATCAAATCCGGGTTCGGCACGCACAAGGGGGTGCACAATTGTGCACCTTGCGTGCGCCGAGCCCTAGGGGAGGCCCGATGGCTTTCCCCATTCCCTCCAAGGCCGCTCCGAAATCGGAGCGGCCTTGGAGGGAACTTTTTTTTGGTCCCCCCCTAACTTTCCCAAACCCAACACCGACCATGATTTCCATTAATAAAGAAGTTATTTAGAGGTACAGATGGCAGTGCATTCTTCTCATGGTGTACTAGTGAATTTGTGTATGCCATCTGAACAATGTTTTTCACAAGCTGGGATCTTCCCAGTCTCCAGTGGACAGGACTGTGCACAGTCATGGTTTTGATTCATGGGCTCCGGTATCCAGGAGCTATGGATGCTATTCAGGCAGAAGTCATAGGAGGAAAAAAGAGCGACACCTGCTGGTCAGCACAAAACTATACTTCTGTTGGACATTAGAAAGAACTGTATTTCTCAGCCCGAGGACTGTATCTGGGCTACATGGAAAAGGGAGAGGGAATGAAAAATGAGTTCAGGGAATCCTGGGCATTGCTAGGGCCAAAGATCCAGCTGCACCAGATTCCAATAGGACAGGAAGGCAGAGATGCAGGAAGAAGTTGCGAGGCAACTCATGAAAATGGTTTAGCAGTGAAACACTGACACACACATTTAGAAGGATTGTTTAGAAGTGACAGGGAACTCTTCATTAAGAGAGTGTTTCTGTGATTACAGCAAAGAGCTGGGTGTTACCTATTGTCCATGTTGTCTTGAGAAAAGTAATTTTACCTCCCACCAGCTTTCCCAAGAAGAAAGAATCATAGAAATATTAATAATATAAAATTACTTTCCTTTTATAAGCTATCATGAGAATGTCAAAGCACTAAAATCAGTTTCTAAGTTGAACATGTTCAAATGTACGATAATAAATGGCTTCATTTTCAGAAGCAAGCAACTGAAAATATGGATTATAATTACACATATTAAAAAAAAAGGTCTTCCCATTCACATTCTTTTTCGGTTTTTAATTAAATTAGTTGATCTTTAGATATTGAAAATCAGCATGCACTACACACATTCACTTAGTTTCCAGTCTTCTATGTATCATTTTGCCCTTTAGCTTCACAGAAATGTTGGTAGCGTTTTATTTTTATATATATATAGATATATATATATATGTTCTGCTTCAAGTTTAGTATAGGTGAAACTACCATTTAACCTTATTTCCTTTTTCCAAGGGGGAAGAACTTTATGGTAGGGCTTACCAAACTGTGGACAAGGAAGCCATATGGGGGTCACCAAACATTCAGCTGGGGTCACAAGTGCCTGATATGTCAGCACTCTTCAGATGCCAGCAGCCTTAGTAGTGCAAGCCAGCATGAGGCCTGTGAGCAAGCCCGCGCTCACAGGCCCAGCAGCGTCACTGCCCTTGCATGAGTTTCTATGATAGCAGAAAGCCGTGCATTAAAAGGGATCAGGGCCGCTGCAGGCCCTGTAAGCTTGCACTAGCTCTTAGAGGCCCCCATGCTGACTTTCATTAGTAATACTGCTGCCGCTTGCAGATTAGTCAGTCTTAAGCCAGCCATGAGGGGAGAGGAGGAAATTGCCATTGTTCCTCTCACCTCGGCCACCACTGAATCAACCCAAGAGTAAAATGTTGCTTGCCCTCTATCCCCCTCCAGTTGTCATTCATGTTTGGCCCAGGACACAAAGAAAAATGTTGCCATTGGCCCTGGCCAAGGGTTGTTTGGAGAAGGGGCTGTTTGAAAGGATGGAGAAGATGCAGGAGAGATTTGAGGGGTTCGGATAAGGTGGAGTGATTGGCTGTGGAGGATGAGGGGAGGGAATGACAGAAGATCAACAGGGGGATGTACAAGAATTGAGGTAAGAATGGAATGTGAGTCAGAGGATAGGCGGTGATGCTGGGAGGTGAGAGAGGGGATGAGAGTGAGGAGGGAATGGGAGATGGCATGTGAGGGAGGGGGAGAGGATCAGCTGGGGGTTATAGAAAGGGCTTGGGGGTGAGAGAGGATCCGATGGATCAACTGGGCGGATGAGGTTGAGAGAGGGGGGTTCAGTGGGGATCCTCTGGAGGGGATGTAAGTCAAGAGAGGGAATTAGTTAGAATGCAGGGAGGGGGAGAGGAATGATTGCTGGAGGAAGATCAATCCCCTGCTTCTTTGGTTTTGGTTGTCCTTAGGACCATGCAAATTTTCAAGTGCTACAATGGGATCACATTGCTGAAAGTTTGGGAAACCCTGCCTTAAGGGGTTTAAGTGCTAAACTGTGGGTTAACATGTCCCTTTTAACACACATTAGCAGCGTATCTGACACTCCATCTACTAAAGGGAGAAAAGCCTTTATTGCATTCTGTGTCAAAACTGGGTTTTAATAGGACCTAACGCATCTGTGTTAAGGCCGCAAGTGATGCAAAAACTTAACTATACCTCATCCCCTCCCTGGAATGCTCCCAAAATGCCCCTTTTTCATCCAGCTAAATTTTAGACAGATAACTACTTATCCAGCTATAATTTAGATGGCTAAGTGGCTGAATGCACCATATTTGTCATTTAGATGCATAACATTTGAGTTATCCATCTAAATGGTCATTCAAATTATTTAAGAACTCATTCCCCATAAATGACTCACATCTCCCTGACATGTGCTCTAGAATGTCTCCTTCCTCCTCGCTCACGTCTCCTCAGCTGAGTTCTAAGATCTGGAATCACATAGAGCTGCTAGCTGAGCGCTGTCTGCTCCAGCCCCTGCCCTCCTGTGAGGACTGAAGGGGAAGGGGTGAGCCTGCAGGAGAGACTTCAGAGCAGAATACAATTGTTCTAATCCTTTCTCCAACCCCTCCCCCTCCATTCCCTGCAAGCTGCCTGAAGAGGAGGGGCTGAAGCAGTAAACAGTGAGGGCTTTCCAGTATTTTTCCCAATGAAATTGAAATTAGAGTGCAGGTTAATCAGCATATGTAAATGTTTATATGTAAGGCTGTATTCTGCCCATTTTAACCATACGTTGAAAGAACAGAACACACGTCTTAATGATGAGAAAGTACCTGATCTTACAAGGAGTTCAGGCGTGGTTGTCTTAGATTTTCCTTGCGATGAACTGATGATTCATTGTCGCCCATTTTTAAGCATGCTCGCCAGATAAGTACTTACATTTAAATTCCCCCAATGCAGAGCATCACCAAAACAGCTGTTGGGGCTATTTTGATGCTGTTAATTTTAAGTTAGCAACCTTGATATATGTACCCCTTGAGCCCTATGCTGATTGATTTGGAGTATACTAGAAGTATACAATATTTGATGTTGATTGCTTTTTATTTGCAATTGGAAAAAAAAAATGTACGTGATTGACTATGTGGTTTGGGATGAATGACTGAGAAGCCCAGGTTGGCCATTATCAGACCAGATGTAGTCACATCAGAAGGACTTAAAAATTCCCTGCTTGCTGGGTTTATATAGTAGCATGCTCACTTTAAAGTATAATTTGTAATATTATATCTTAGATAGATTTTAGATTTTCCTAGGCCAGGTTAAGGAAGCACAGGTCTCATTCAAGGTGTTTAGTCAGAGGTGGACTTGAGCAAAATGTCTGCTTCATTCACTCAGTTCAAGATGGGTACCAACGCAGCCTGAAGTGATTCTTCCATTTTGTATCTATTTATCTCTTGATATATAGATATACATGAGAGAGATGCTTCAATACTTGCTTTTTTGATGTGCTTTAGGTTTTTTCTCATTATTTGTAAGCCCACAGATTGTACTGTAAGTGTATTTGTGAAATCTGTGACCTAAGAGAACATGAACCCCCCCCCCCCCCCACAAAAAAAAAAAATAATTATGAAAGGCATAGCCCAACTGTGTTGTTAATCTAAAGGTATGCATATGATAGACATATTAAGAGATTACTATTTTCCCAGTGTGACTTTCTCAACACAAATAAATATATTGTTTTTCTCCTGTTGAAATAAACATGTCTGCTGTGGAAATCAATAATTTATTTTCACAGTGGGAACATTTCTTTTGTATAGAAATTGCTATGCTACCTAATTATACTTTCACCTGGGGACATTGCTGTATTGTGTACTTATCTCTTGTTTGACTATAAAATAAAAGAAACCTTTGAGAGTAGTGTTTTTTTAACAGTAATTTCCAAGGTTTATCATTATGGGAGTTTATTCAATGAATTTTGTGGCCTTGAAGACCCTAAAATGATGCTATTAACTATTGGAGGTGTGCGTTCATTTTGAAATGTCATGAAAAATGCAAAGAAAACACCATTTCATCTTGTGTCAGTTGAAAATTAAACAGAAGAAAACCCCAATGAAATCCATTGGGGATTTCTTTTCATTTCGGAATACAGCCCTGACCTAGTCTCCTACTAATGCCACCACTAAATCCCCAACGCCTACCCAAATAATACCAAATTAATAAACTCAACCACCTCCCCCCCCAGGCCTTGCATTATCCACCCACCCTCTCTGGACCAACTGTACCCAATCTGCGGGGCCACAAGAAATTGAAATGGGGCAGGATCAATTACCGGTTTCTCATTCCCTATCAGATCCAGTTTTCAAAATGGCACCAGCTGGCCCCAGAGGCTGGCACTCATCTATTGTACGGCCAGAATAGCAGAATGACGCTGGCCTCAGGGCCATGCAAAGGGCCAGCTGATGCCATTTTGAAAATGGAACCCAGTAGAACAGGGAGCAACTGGGGATAGCTTCTGCCAGATTTTGACTTCATGCAACCTGCATATGAGGGTCCGATAGGCCGGGGGGGGGGGGGGCCCCGGGGGATAGGGCAATGCCCCGGGAGGGGAGTTACATTTTTATTTCTCTGGTATTGGGGAGAAGGCACGCGGAATCCAGGCTTTTCATTTCCTTTTGCTTTTCTTTTCTTTTCCTTTGATTTATTGCTTTGGTGTTTACTTTGTTTCAAATACACACAAAATGGACCAAAATAAATATCAAATGATAATGATAATAATAAGAAGAAATGTATTACTCACACACTCCATTGCTCATGGCGAGTTACATATAAACATTCAGAATAAAAACAAACATCAAAACATCAAAAATAGCATGATCATTCATCACACATCAGATCACATAAACCTGTCACTGCTAACCTATATGCTCAGTTGTCTGCTGAAAAAGAGAGGTTTTCAGGAGTTTCTTAAATACTTTATGGCATTCTATGGTCCATAATTGTACGGGGAGTGCATGTCTTAAGGTAGCACCTGCAACTGTGAAAGCCCTTCCTTGGGTCTCATTAACATGAGCTAGTTTAGAGGATGGAACACCCAAACATCTTTGACTGCTGGAGCAAAGAGTTACCCAGACTCTTGATGTACTTTATCCAGTTTACTATTTATAATGAAAGTTTCCTATAACAATCACGCTCACTGATGGGACTCCTTTCTCCAGCTGTGTTTTGTCGAAAGAACTCATTTTCCCCTAAAATGTCTGGTGTCTCAAATTCCTATAATTTTGTTCAGTCTTTTTGCTTCATATTATTTTCCACCCATAATGCATTCACAATTCCTTCCAATTGGCCTCCCCATATCCTGACTACTGGATATAATTTGATCTTAATGTAGCCATATATCAAACCATTTTATTAAACTTATCTCTAACCCCTCTTTTAAACTCATTTTTACATGACAACATATAGATACTGCTTTGCCATACAAGTTACTCAAAATTCGTGCTCAACAACATGGGCGAGTTGCCAAGTAATGAGACACTTTGCTATGTGCAAGAGGATGTAAAGCAAAAAAAAAAAAAAAAAGGAGGCTAGAGCAGGAAGAAAACAGCTCAAGCAATCACATTGCAGTTTGAATCCTCAGGCTTTTGTTTCTGTTGTGCATGTCTGTGTTTGATTCTGTCTAGATGGCCTTCTTCACGATCGGACAGTGCAGCTATGACCGTTAATCTCGCATGTAATCATTTACTCAACAAATTCCTGAGCATATCACTGACTAGCCAGCAGAGAGGTGTGCCTCGATTGAATTTACATCACATAAGCTTTCGCCGATCCAAGTCATCAAGACACTAATTTTTCACTTTACTTTCCATCTTATTTTTTTTTTTTTAATTCTGGGGTGCAAGATACAAGTTCAGTAATCACTGACATTTCCACTAGCACTTATATGCTGCTCGCAGTTTCGGCAGTGGAGAGGTTATACCCACTCTGGGGCCAATGCAATATCATGATTGCAAACAAATGTGCATCCAACCCGGACGCACATTTTTTTGAACACGTGCACATCCCCTCTCTTGGGTGCTCGATGCAATACTCAAAACGAGCTGGTGCGCTAAAAAGGACGCTCAGTGGATAAATTGCACGTCCCTAGCACGTCCATGGCATTGAGCGCCCAGAACTGGCCGTGCGTAGGTAAGGAAAGTGGACATTCAATTTTCCAAGCATCCGTTTTCCTAACTCGTGCACAGTCTCGGGTTAGGAAAATGGATGCTTGTAAATTGACTGCTGGCAAGATTTTTTTTTTTTCATGCTGCAGCTTTCTGTGGTTCCTCCTGCTTAGTTTCTCAATGATATTAAGTAGGAGGAACCACAGAAAAGCTGTATTTTTGCTTTTCTGAGCATGGCTTCAGGTGCCTCAAAACTTAACCCCACCTCTCTGCTGGCATTAACTTTTGAGGATTAAAATGTGTACATTGGTTGCACTTTTTTTTTTTTTTACATCGGGATACTAGCTACTAGCTTCATCAATATGGCATTTGCATGTGATGAGTGCTAATAGCTACGCGCCAGTATAGACGCGCGTTTTAGATGCGCTAATCCCGATATTGCACTGGGCATATGTCTAGTGCATCAGCTCCTTTACGTGCTGATCTGAGTTGGGTATCTCCTCTGCAACAACAACAAAATGAGCAAGTCAGAAGCTAACTATCTTTTAGATATATTCATGTTTTAAAAATACTTCGTAAAAAAAAAAAAATAAGAAAGGAAACAGCATGTAGGATCTGATTCTTCAGAACCTTCTGTTTATTTGCCTTGACTTTTTTAATTTACATAAAGCAAATTCAAATTCTGTATCTGTCATACTCCAATGTCAACTAAACTCAACTCTAATCCTGAAGGGTCTCAAATATGTATAGTATTCAGGGTAAGCAAATTAGTGAAAGTAAGCAGGTTCTTAGACCAAATTCATGCAAAATTATTTGATGAATATTAATTGTGAATTTACAAAAAAAAACCTCACCGAAATGCTTGCAGTTCTCAAGAATCAGAGTTGAGCATACAGTATCTGATTCAAACCGCAGATCTCAAAAACTGTCCTCTTTTTCCTTTTTTCTTATTCAAAATTATCTTTATAACTGCATAGCAGACAGCGATCATATTGTCTGCCTTTGTGCTATTAATTATGGCACGTCAGCATTAGAAACCGTTAGGAGGAATTTTGCTTGTATTTGTTCATGGGACAACTTAGTAACTTGCAGGCTTTAACACACATTAATATTAAGACAGAAATGGTCATTAAAGTGATACAGAGGCTGGAAGTCCCATGGGTGTTGAAATGAGGTGGGTCACCTGGGACCCAGCCTACCCAAATTTTGCACCACCATCACTGGAAGTACTGCTGCTGCTAATGAAGACACCATGGCCGCACCGCTTTCTGTATTTGTCTCCCCTTAGTCTCACGAGAGCAGCAGATCAGCGGGAGAATGCCTGTAGCCAGGCTGGCGCCTGTATTCTCGCGCTGATCTGGTGCTTTCGCGAGACCAGTGCAAGGCAGAAAGCATGTGGTGCCTCCAGCAATATTTCTGCAACACATCCAGAGAATCTTCACTGTAGGCCAGTAAGAGACTGGCTGGGTCAAGGGTCAGAGGCTGTGGAGGTGGGGAGAATCCAAAGCTGGCTTACTGGAGATGGGGGTGTTGGAGGCTAGAGGCTGCAGGCTGGCTGAGATCGGGGCTCTGAGATGGAGGCTGGCTAAGGGAGGGGTTGTAAAGCTTGAGGCTACCATTTCTGGAGCTAGAGGCTGCTGTGCACAGGGGAAAGAGAGGGATACTGGTGCTGAGCTGGGAAAAGCAAAGTGCCACAAATGGGAGGGAGATGTGGGTTGTTCTTGTGGGTGGCAAGGAACAAAACACCCCATCCTTCTCCACTACAACAGTGATGGGAGCTCAGCAGCTCCAGCATAACACCCTTTTCCCATTCCCCAAAAGAATGATGATGGAGCTTGAGTTAAGCATAGGAGGAAATGTGTATATATATATATATATATATATATATATGTGTGTGTATATTGAGATGATAGCTGCTAAAATGTTATGCATTCTCTTTGTATCAGGCAATCAAACCATATTAATGTTAATCGTAATACATTAATATAATTTTGTTGTACCAGAATTACAAAGCATTTGAATACACAAGACTTTTGTGTCAAGTCAGCCTAAAAAATGCCTGTTTTTTAAAAGGTAAATAAAAGTAGTGGATCAGGGAGGTGCAGTGAATATTTTCTATCTGGGACTTCTGTAAGTCTTTAGAAACTGTTCTGCACAGAAGACTGATAAGTTTGACGGTATGAGAGTAGTGCAGAAAACTGCAAATTGGATGAGAAACGGTTTAAGTGATAAAACAAAATGGGTGAATTTTCAAATGGTAACAAGTGAAAAAATGAGCATATATGAGTGTACGTGAAGCACATGCACATATTCTGTATTTTATAAAAGGGTTACATACACATGTATTTGCACTTTTGTGAGTAAAAGTATGCACGGAAAATGTGGGTGTATTAGGAGGCGTTGCTTGCTCATACATGCATAATAAGCTCTTTTACCAGTGACTTACATATGAACATCATCAACACTGCGCAAATAGATTTACTACTGCTCAATGATGTGCCAAGTTCAAACTTTCATGGTGTTTTTCGACCTGGTGTTTGGAGGTTGGCTTCTCTGGGTGAATGGACACAGCAGCAGCCTATGGGATACTGTACCTAGGATAGACTGGGTCATACTGGGTTGGAGGGGATGAGTGTACTTGAGACAGACTGGGCCATACTGGGGGGTGATGAGTATACTTTGGACATATGTTACTAATGACATTCTTGTACAGCACAATTAAAATACAGTCATTGTTTGAAAATAATTTATCTTCCTATCACCTAAAAATACTTCTTTAGCTATCGTGGTTGGCCAGTTACCAACCTAGGATAAATCAAAGCCTATGGAGCAAAAATGAGATCTCTGTTCTTTATAAAGGTCACTAACTGCCCAGGAAACTTGATTTTATTGGCAATATTACAACCATAAAATGCTTATTTCATGTTAATGTATTTTTAAAATGTCACTAATTTTCACTAGTAGGCATCTCAGTTTTGAACATTAGTGACATAGTTAACCAGCATGCTACTGTCACACTCCAGCCCACATTCTATTTTATAGTTTGAGTTGTTTGTAATGGAGTACATGAGCTGCAGTGCAGCTTTTACTTTAAATAAGAGATTAGGTCATAGGAAATATACATGGACTGCTTAGGTGCTCTTTTTAATTCTTTTATCAAACCTTGCCATGTGTTTGTGCAATATCGAATTCTTATATTTTAAAATTGGTGGAGATGCAGGGGAAGTAGACAGCAGTACCAAAGTTAATTATGCTGTTGGCTATATTTTTTATGTATTCTTTCCCGCCTACTTTAAGAATAAAATGGTCATTTGCATGTGATATACTCTGAAGGAGAGTCGCTAATGGCATAACACACTGTCCAGGTGTGCATACCCACACACGTATAATTGCTTTTCCACTTGGTAGGTGGAAGAAAGATTAGTCATCCTTTGTTCTAGGTAGAGAGATAGGAGCTCATGTACTAAATTGTGGGTTTTTGCATGCACTATTGTTTTTTGTGTACTATTTTTCTACGCCCATAGAAAAATAATACACAAACTTTGGTCCACATAACCAATTTCATGAGTAGTTTATCAGCACACTAATAGTTAATGAGCTGCTTTGCATGATTTTGTATCACAGCAGCTCATTAACCATTCATCTGAATAGCATTTCATACATGGAAAATTGTTCATAATATTTTATTCCTTGTGAATGTTTAAAACTTCACAAATGGGGCATCGCATGGTAAAATATAGAATAGTGTGTACTAATGCACATACGGGTTGATTTTAAAAGGGCGGCGTGTGTGTCTATAAATGTACGTTTCTCGCCGCACGCAAAGATACGTGCTATTTATAAAGTATATGCATAGGTTATAAAATGCTCTTCGTGCATGTATGTCTGAAGCTCTAGAGAAAGAGAGCCTCTTTATAAAGCTCAGCCTGTCACTCAATATATGGACCATTGTAAGAGGGCACTTTGATACGGGGTGAGCTTTCGGGACATGGGTTGGGGTTAGGGGGGATGTTGTTACAAACACATTCAGAGGTATTCATTGTAAAATTAACATCATTAAAGATGATGACATTAAAAAAAAAAAACAGAAGAATTTCTCCAAACTAACATAATTCATTTTTTTCTTTTCTGTTTAATGCATCACTGTAAAATTCATGAAAATTTCTGTTGTACAACAGTTCCTGTATGCATGTACAAAATCGGTCCCTTCTCTTTTCTTCGATTCCCTTTTTTTTCTGTACTTCTCCCCAAATTAGTCTTGTAGCGGCTATCAATAAGCAAAATGGTCTCACAATTTAAGATTAAAATGCATTACTTGCTTCCACAGGACCCTGACAAGTTTCACTGCATTATAACAGCACTTGCCAGTGCTATTATAGGTTGAAAAATGAAGTTATGATACAGAACAGATAAACACTTTCCTTCATTCTGAGCTTGTGACAAACAACTTTGGGTGATGGGACACATGCAGATGTAGCTCCAAATGTCCTGTTCTATTTCTGTAGCTCTAGTGATGGAGTTTTGCAGGATGCTATTGGCTGCAGGTGTTTTCCTTGACGCATGAAGGACATATCTAGACTTCCCATGAGAAGCAAGGTAGCCCATGTTGCAGTATGGGACTATCTGGCATCTCAGTGTACAGCTCTGACTCAGTCTAAGGGTTCAGCAAAAAAAAAAAAAATAGAGAGAGTATGGTATTATGGACTGCCTTTTTTTTTTTTTTTTTTTTAACCAAGCCACTGACTGGGTTAACTTAAATGCTGTATTTTTATTTTTCCTTAGAATGTTACCCATTACAGTATCCTCACAAGAATCACTCAGCTGGGAATAATAATTTCGCTCATCTGCCTCTCCATGTGCATTTTCACCTTCCTCTTCTTCAGTGAAATTCAAAGCACAAGGATAACGATCCACAAAAATCTCTGCTGCAGCCTGTTCCTAGCAGAACTCCTTTTTCTCATTGGAATTAACATGTATAATAATAAGGTGTGTACCTGAAGGTTGCTGTTTCTTTCTTTTAAAATTTGGTATCTTGAGCTATACACAAAGAATTTTTGTTAACGTTGGGCATCTCTTTCAAGCCTCTTTAAAAAAAAACAACTGAGCTTTAAAAGTAGGCTTACAAAATGCATACAATATTTCAATAATTGTAGACACAAATTGAACCCTCAGCTCAAATTATGCTTCCTTGTTGATTGCTTTGGCATTCATTAGCTTGCTTATAAAGATATGTCTTAGGAACATGTCCTTGAAATGTACTATTCCTGTGGTGCTTGAAAGACAGTTTGGTACTACGTGTAAAATGAAAACCGCTTGTTCTTCTGTTTTGTTTTAAGAATGGACAAAAAAAAATATAAACAAAATGAAGGCATGTGCTAGAGATGGGTCAGTCCAAATCTTCTAAACCAACTAAGAGGTTCACGATTTCCCTGGGATTTTTCATTCCTACCCTGTGGATGACAAATTCCAATGTGTTCTTCTCAGATCATGATTCTTCACGTGGTGAATTGTGGTCCTGGATTTGGAAATGTTATTTGGGAGTTTGGGGGTTAACTATTTTATTGAGTAGCATACTTTCCGGACTTATCTAAAATTGATACTGGATATGGAGATTGCAAAGCATAAGAGTATAAATCCCACTATGTATGTATGTATTTATTTATTTACAATCACTTATAAGCCGCAAAATAAATACATCAATGCGGTTTACAAACTTAAAATACAGGCATAAAATCTAAAACAATAAGAAACAAAATAAAAAGACAAACATTTCAAAATGCCATTCTGAGATCAACTGTTCAACCATGCCCAAGAGTCACATTATGACCTTCAATGGCATATCAGACAGTCAAGACATGTGAATCAAAATGCGTGATTCATGGATCATGATCTCAAAACCTCCAAACTAGAGGATCTGTGATTTGTTTTGGCTTTCATCATTTGAGCCAGCAGTTTCTGGATTGCATATTATCATTCACATCTCATGGTTCAAAGCAAGGAGCTTTGATTAAAATGCAATAATATGACCCATCTTACAACAGTAGTAAGAGTTACTAGACAGTTAGGGGTAGATTTTCAAAACAACGTGAGTGCGTCCATGTGCGTGCGCTACCCAGCGCACGCACATGGACACGCAATTTTATAACATGCGCATGCGTGCGCATGTTATAAAATCAGGAGTCGGCGCATGCACGAGGGTGCACAATTGTGCACCTTGCACGTGCTGAGCCTGCGCTGAGCCGCGCTGCCTTCCCCCGTTCCCTCCCAGGCTGCTTCGAAATCGGAATGGTCTCAGAAGGAACTTCCCAACTCCCCCACCCCACCCTACCTCCCCCACCCTTTCCCCCCTACCTTCCCCACCCTTTCCCCCTACCTTTTTCTGCTGTTTTCTTTTTTTTTTAAACTTACTTCAGCCCCAGGGCTGAAGTAAGTTGTGTGCGCCGGCCGGCACAGCACCAAATGGCCACTGTGTCAAAGGCCTCTGACCCTGCCCCCACCCCGCCCCTTCCTGCCCCTTTAGTAAAGCCCCAGGACTTACATGTGTCACTGGGCCTTTTGAAAATAGGCCCGGTGCGCGTAACCCTTTGAAAATACAGCCCTTAGTGGGTGGCTTAAAATTTGTATGGGCTTGCAGGCACTTTCTACCCACAGGTACTTTGCTGAAAATTAAATCCTGGTGCATACTTTGCTCTACCCACCCCCACCTCGCCCCACACCTTTTCAGCAGAGCTAAACGTTCATACACTGTCATGCAAATGACATACTTTTAGCCACATACACAAGATGCAGTTTACAACAGTCATTACTTCCTGTGCAAAACGTTTGCAAATTGCCCTCTTAAATGGATTACCTTTCAGCAATAATTTTTCTAAAACATTAAAGTATTTATATTATTTTTTAATTGCCATATCTTAATTACAACCCAAGGCTATTTACATTACATACTAAAAATATCCATATAATCTAAGGCATAACACTCATTTACAATCCACATATACCATAGTAACCTCCCTTATCAGCATCAAACCAAATCTAATATAGCCAATGCAACAATCCCATCCAAAACAATATAAACCATCCCCAGCCCTGCATGCATTGCTGCAATGCATTCCAATACCCTACTAAAATCTCTTTTCCTGTAATAGAATAGCATTTGAAAAGATACAACATACAGCAATGAGCACCGTAAAAATGCCACCAACCAAGATAAACACCCAGTACATTAAGGGTAAAAAAAATGCAAGTATTAAAATCTCCTGAATAACTTGATTTTTACACCCTTCCTGATGGCTAAATAATCCCTTTGTAGTCACAAGTCATGTTCGACATGCTAGGTTTTGTTTTGTTTTTTGTTTACCTGACGCATTGCCACATTGCCAGTTTTAGGGGACAATTTTCAGTCATCCCACATAGTTGCTAAGTATGTAGGTGGTTTTACCATACATACCCAGATACTTTCTCTTTAAAAATCTGGATAAAGTGTGTGCATTAAAGCCTCCAGCATAGTTATTTTGCTCCTGCTTTTTTGTGTAGGCCACCGAAAGGGGAAAATATCATGTGTACTTTTAAAAACGTCAGTTAGGTGTGCTATTTTCCTCCCCCTCTTAAACACACCCAAAGGGGCGCAGTGTAGCTTAAAAGTAGGCATGCTGTGAACCCATGTATATTTTTCAGCTGCTCTAAGGATGGCAATTTTCATTCCTCGGGCAAATCATTATTTACCTGCAAATGCAAGCCAGCTAGGGGATGCAGGTACTTTTTGTACCTGCGTCCTCTGCACCTGCTTTGAAGCACATGCAAAGTCCGTATAGTAAAGTATATGTGGGGATTTCAAACTAATATTCCAGTGTGTGATTTCCTTCCCCCATCCTAGCTCTGCTCGCTTTTCTGCACTGGTAAAAGTATACGCACTACCTGCACTAGGGAAGGGACAGTTTTGAAATTTTTTCCATGGTAAATGTGCACATCTGTGTAAAAACTTTTGAATATTGCCTTTTAAGAGTGTAATTTTCAAAGGCAATTTCCACGAATAAAGCAGAGTTCTGCTTGTTTGAATGTAAATGTTGCTCAGACTGAGTGGAAGCGTTCCCGTGGGTAGAGTCGGAGAGGGCTTTGGACTTAGGTGCATACTTTGGCATTTTCAAAAGCATGCGTGTAAATTTTCACAAAACTTCCTCATACATGGTAGCAGATTCAACAGTACAGGTAAATTTGGTGGGATAAGTTGCAAAGTGAGCTCAGCTTCTATGTATATACCTGCTTTGAAAACTCCTGCAACTTATATGCATATGTGCTGGCTAACTTATACTGGCTGCTATAAATGTACCCTCTCAGGAGATAGTTTTCAAAAGGATTAACACACGTGTTTATGCATGTAAATCAGCTTTTGAAAATTATCCGGGGATTGTGTGGGCAAAAACATGCAATCATTCGATTACGCTCCTGCTTCACTCCACACTCGAGGTAGGCATTCCAAGGGTGCGGAGATGGAGCATTTATACATATAGTTTTTATATTTTAAAGTAAGCATGTAAATGTTTATGCAGAAAGTTACACCAGCTCGGGAGAAGCTGTAATTTCCTGTGCATTTGTGTACATGTGGCTTGGGGTCATCCACAGTTTTTCAAAGTGATTTGGGCTAAAGTCCCTGGCTACATTGCACCCAGAGACTTTAGCCATACGTGGGTCGCTGAATACATAGGAATAACTATCTCATATTAAAAATATAGATCTATTTGAATACCAGAATGCTGCTTACAAACAATAAAACCTTATTGCATTCATGACTTGGAAAAAACAGTTTCTTAAGAGCCATTTACCATATAAACACATCATTAGTCTACTTTGAAAATATGTATCCTATATTTTCAAATGATTTTTTTCTGATCATTTTAAAGCTGGGACAAATAATTTGCATAAAGAGAATATTAAATGATTGATTGGTATAAAAATGTATCTCTTACTTGCTTCAGGGAGGGTGAAGGGGTATAGAAGGATTTACTATTTGCCTAGGCTTAATAATAAAATGTAAGTAGGAATACCTGCCTTACCTATTCAAATAATTCAAAAATAGGAATGCAGACTTTATATGCTCTGAAAATAGAGATTATCTGCTTAAAACAAACACCCCAATACAATATAGCTGTGGAATATATGTGTGTTGTTCTATTAATCAGCATAGAAATAAAGGTCAGGAAAGTTAATTGCGCTAATATTTGAGACTCACTTTCTGGAGTTGTACTTCATCGGGTGCTGTTTGTTTTTCTATTGTTTTCTAGCTCTTCTGCTCCATTATCGCTGGATTGTTACATTATTTCTTCTTAGCTGCCTTTGCTTGGATGTGTATTGAAGGGATACACCTCTACCTTATAGTCGTGGGAGTCATCTACAACAAGGGATTCTTGCACAAGAACTTTTATATCTTTGGCTATTGCAGCCCTGCAGTGGTTGTAGGAATCTCAGCAGTGCTGGGCTATAGATATTATGGCACCGATAAAGTGTAAGTTGCAGTGTTCCTACTAGTAACGTCTTTGTGCAACATGCTTATTTATGCCTGTCCATTTGGTATAGAGAGAATTATTTAAGCAAAAATTTGGGGGAGCATGTGACACAGAACCAACAAAACTGTGTACCACAGAAACATAACCATATGCATCCTAGGCCATCCAGCCTTTCCTTGAATTCCCGTCCTCTCTTGCACATCAGATAACACCAACAATTGGAACAAAATACAGGCAAGCTTTCTGGAGATCAAAGGCCACAGCTTTGTTAATTCTAACATAAGTGTACTTGAGTCAGCAACAACATAACTATCACCACTCTTCTACCCCACACCCTGTCACGCTTGTGCTTGTAGGTCTATCTGCCATGCCCCAGCAAGCCAGGCCAGCAGACCAGTAGACATAAAAGGGCCCATCACCTCCCATTTAGCAAGCTACCCACAATAGGTGTAACTGCGCCCAATCACACCCAAGTTCTCCAGCATTCCAGAGTGGATAGTTCCAACTACACTTCCTTAGGCCCCAAAACTTTGGGTACCCTGCCTCGACAAGCTGCGACAAGCTAAGCAACAGTCAATGCAAACAAGGAATATGATAATAGCATGCCAAAGATGGGCAGGCAGGAGGGTGCAACCCTTGGAGTGCCAAAAGGAGGAGGGATTGAGCAATTCTGTATAGACACAAAAAAACTGACTCACCAGCGGGCAAGTTCCGATCACATGGTTCAAAAGATACACAAAGGGTTAGAACGTTCTCTCCTTCCCCCACTCTGCTTCCCAACTAAAGGAAATTTAGACCCCAAAAGGTATGGAAGGGTGCAGAGTGAGGCAGCATCCTTCCATACCTTGAGGTCTAAATTTGATAATGGGCAGCCCTGGACCTGGCTCCAAATACATTACTAGAATAAGTGGGTAACCGTATAGTAGGGCAGTAGTTTTCAAACTTGGTGTCATGGCCTAGTACTGGGTCATGGCATGGCAATGACTGAGTTGCAGCCCTGTTCCATGCAATTCAGTCCATTTGAGCCATGCTGTGCTTATACTCTTGGGCTTCTCACCCCCATTGCGAGAAAAGTGCTGAGAGTAGGGCTACTGCACACTTCTCATGGAGTTTGAGCCACGCAGTACCCGCACTCTCAGCACTGTTCTCACAATGAGGGGGGAGGAGGATTGTTAGAAACCCAGAGGAGCAGGTATCACATGGTTCAACATGAATGGGCCGTGCAGAGCAGGAATATCGGAGACAGTGAGTGATCAGGGCTGGGAGAAGGCAGAAAGATGGTGAAAGTGGGCAGTAGAGGCAGGGGAGGGAGGGGATAGTGAGAATGAGCAAGACGTGCCATGGGGAAGGGGTATGAAAGTGAGCAATGGGTTCTAGGGAATGCGATCAGGGGTGGGGATACTTTTCTTCCACTGGATGTCTTGGGGAAAAAAATGTTTGAAAACCACTGAAGTAGGGGGACAGAAACTGGTGCAGATTTTCAGTCAACCAGATACCTCTTGTGAAAAATACATCAAGGACATCTTAAATATAAACACGCATGCAAAGGACCGACTAATAAAGAAAATGAATGAGAAAATGCGTGTGCTCACTCGGAAGTCATTCCATATTGCATTTTTGTTTTCAAGAGAATGCAACAGAATTTTCCTGGTTGAATGTGTTTTCCTTGCTTAAACAGTAATGGACATTGCAAACTCTTTTCTTTCTAGCTGTTGGCTGAGCACAGAGAACAACTTTATATGGAGCTTTATTGGACCTGCATGTCTAATAATCCTTGTGAGTTTAATTTTTTTTTTGTTATTCTATATATGAGGCCAAAATTACAGTATGACGTGCAGCACGGTCTTCATTTAACTTTCTTCACCAAATTAGTTTGAAACTAATCTGAATGCAGTTTAAAAACCATCTTCAGTTATCTAAAAATGCATTTAAAACTGTATCAGAAATGGAAATCAAATGCATTTATTATGAAAGTTAAAAGGAAATCATGGTACAAGAGGCATAATAAATGAAAAAATCAATGCTGATTATTGACACACCTGCACCACACCAGCCCTGAAGTAAAAGAAACATAAACAGGTATATTATATTCTTATCTTATGTACAGAACTGACTGAATTGACTGTTTGGGCACCTTTATGTTAATATTATATAGCTCTTACACAAAACGGCTCACTGCCTCAAAATTTATCAACTAACAAAAAACAATTATATTTGAGGATTAATGCTTAAAGGCATATGTTGTGATTTGTAACGCTTTAACAAACTATACCGGGGAAGGTATCAGATAGAAGTGCTCACAGTCTCATAGGCTCATAGGTTACTTTTATAGTCGAACTAGCAGCATTGGCTTTGAAAAAAAATTTTTTTGTTTTTGATAAAGTGTACTATCAACAGGTGGGAGGTACCGCGATGGGAGCCACAATGGCCCCCAGTGTCGCGAGTCTTTATGTAGGACACTTTGAATCACAGTGGCTATCAATTTCTCCATATCAACAGAATATTTTGGTATGGCGTCGATTTATCGATGATATCTTCATAGTGTGGAGAGGCACTGAAGCTCTATTTAAAGAGTTCATTCAATGGTTAAATGCTCGCGAACAAGCCTTACAATTTACTTATATTTTTCATCAGAATTCGGTCTCTTTTCTGGATATAAACATCTCAATTAAAGAACATAAGTTCTTTTTTACGATTTATCAAAAGCCAACTGATCGTAATACATTGTTGGAATATTCAAGTTGTCATCCGCTTCCTTTAAAAAATAGTATCCCATTTGGCCAATTTCTAAGGCTCAGAAAATTGTGCTCAACAATAGGAGAATATAAAGTTAGATCACAAGAAATGAGCCAGAGATTTTTAGACCGGGGTTACCCGTTAAAAATTGTAAGACAAGCTTGCAAGAGAGCACGTTGGAATTGCAGAGAAAATCTACTACAACCACAACAGAGAGAAACTTCATCAAGTTTAACATGTGTTTTGCCGTATTCTCAGGGGGCGAATGAGGTAGCATGCAGCATTAGACGCCACTGGAATGTCCTCCAAGTACACTCAGTTTTTGGATCTCGACCATTAATAGCTTTTCAAAGAGGAACAAATATAAAAGATCAAGTAGTGAGATCACATTTTCAGAGTTCCCTACAGTATGAAGTAAATCGACAAGGACATTCTGCATGTGGGTCGTGCGTGATGTGCCCATTAGCTCATTCTAACATTGATATCCCCTCAGATAAACTTCAAAGGTTTAAGCCTATAAAAAAGTCAACTTGTAATTCTAGTTTTGTAGTATATACTATATGGTGCCCTTGTGGTCTTTTTTACATTGGCAAAACCACAAGACAGTTGAAAACTCGCTTAATAGAGCATAAGAGTGCATTGAAACGTAATAGATTAGAGGCCCCGCTGGTGCAACACTGTGTAGACAAATCACATGATTTTTGGAATTTAAAAGTACGGTGTTAGAGGTGATGGAGCAGGACGAAAGAGGAGGCAATTTAAACTTACGTTTATTACAACATGAGCAAAAGTGGATTTTTAAATTACAAACAGTAGCCCCAGACGGGCTTAATAAGGAGGTCGATTGGTCAGTGTTCTAGACAAATCAGCTGATAGGTGTTGTAATAATGCTTGACAGGAAATAAAGAGCATAGGTATTTCCGGCATTGAGACAGAGAAGGTGTTTAGGCGCCATATTTGAATGCTGAGAGAAAGCGGGTGAAAAAGTGCTAACGTGAATAGTGAGTACCATTGAGTGTTTAGTCATTAAGAAATGTATTTATAAAAAGATAATAACAAAAATGGGCAGGAAGCCAGCCGATAACAAACAAATGAGCACACAATAAGTGAAGATAAGTAATTTTATTAAGTTATAGTATTAAATAATTTTATTGAATAGAGAGATCACATAACAATATAATGGTGATTAGTTTTCACGGGTAAAAAAAGAAAAAAAATTTTTAAGAAAAGTTTTTGGTGATTTATTATAAAGAACACAAATAAAACAGGCTTACCATGGGGCAATGGTAGATGACGTGATTTAACAGTGCCGATACATGAGAAGGGTTGTAGCCCTGTATAGGGCAAGAGCCTATGAGACTGTGAGCACTTCTATCTGATACCTTCCCCGGTATAGTTTGTTAAAGCGTTACAAATCACAACATATGCCTTTAAGCATTAATCCTCAAATATAATTGTTTTTTGTTAATATTATATAGCTTACATAAGTCTAGCACCTACCTAAAAATACACACGATTTAAAAAATAATTCTTTAGAGAAAGAGTTGCATTTACCTTTCAGTCTGACAGTTTAGGAAGAGAGTTTTGTATAAATTTGTACTTCATAAGGGAAGGCATCTTGACATGTCAGCAGTACCTCAAAATAGCTCAGCGGGAGGTGGCTGCAGACAATACATCAACAGGTTCATAATCTGATATTTCAAATGTTGCATTACTTAATCTTTTCTTGGTGATCGGTCATCTCTGAAGATTAGACTTGTCATCTTTATGTTTTGTGTTTCCTCATGTACCCTGTCATCTTCACAGCTATTTTAAGCCAAATTGCCACATCAGGGGCGAGAACCCAGCATTTCACATGGGCAGACATTCGCTCACTGATAGCCCAATTTCAGCTGGAAGACGGACTTTTAATTCCTATTAAAGGGAGTTTTGAACCAGACAATTTACCAGGTGCTAGCTGTTCATTTCTAAATAGAGCCTTTATCTCCTTTGCTTCAAGGCACTTGTAACTGTTATTAGTTTACAACAGTCATTCCAACTCCAGTCATCGGTCACCGAGTACAAGAAAACGGTCTTCTGAAGTAAGGAGAGGATAAAGAGGTCAAGTATTTTGTGTCATCATTGGTTAGCGAAATTCTCTTCTATACTTTGATGATCCATATCTATCTATTTGTCTATATATATATATATATATATATATATATATATGTATATGTATGTATACACTCACACGCAAAGTTAGGCACCCCTGATCAAATTGAACATTTCAATGAATCTCTAAGGGAACAGAGCTGACACAACCTTTTACATGGTACAGAGTTAAACACCACTCAGTACAAGTCCAATACAGCATCTTTCTACTTCTTTTAATGCAAAATTACAATTTATTTTATGATTTTAACAGAATGAAAATAATAAAACAGTGAATTTAACAAGCAAAAGTTTGGTCACCCTTTAGGTCAGTACTTTGTAAAAGGGTGGGAATTTGTTTACAACGAAAACAGGAATAAAGATGATAATTCCTATTTTGTTGCATTTTGGGAATTTAAAAAAAAATGAAAGGAAACCCCTGAAATTTTACATGGTTTGTCCTATATTTTTGGGGGGTTGATTAAAAAATGCACAGTTAAAAAAAAAATCATAAACCTGCCCCCAACCCTTCACATTTATTTAAAAATAAAGCCCTTTCCAGCAGAGCCCACCATCCACTCTCCTGACTCTCCAAGACTCACCCAAAGTCCGTGGTGGTCTAGCAGGTGGGCCAGGAGTGATCTCCCACTCCCAGACAGGCGGCTGCTATTAGTCAAAATGTCACCGGCAGCCCTTTGCCCTTACTATGAGAGAGGAACTGCCAGTGCCATTGGGACACCTGTGCCTGCACACACCTCTTGATCACTGGAGTGAGGACACATTTGACCTGCTGCGCCAATCAGTTGCACCAACCACCTGGTGGGCCTACCTGAGAGGCTTCAACGAGGTCATGGACTTTCTGGATGCTATGTATCAGCTACAGGGTCCAGACTTGCCACTTAGGATAGTGCAATATACAGTGCAAACTAGGGGGGTCATTTATCAAAGGCTTATCGCACACGATATGGCCGTATTGTGTACGATAAGCCTCTATCGCATGTGAAAAGGGCCTTTTCGCATGCAATAAAATGCAAATTAGGGGGAGGGAAGGAGTCGGGGAGGGGAGGAGTCGGGGTGGGGAGGGGCGGAGTTGGCAGTGTCTTCGCTGCCGGTGATAATGTTACTAACATTATCGTCGGCAGTAGTGCGCCGAATAGCTCCACCTTTCATGGTGGTGCTATTCGGTGCGAAAGCCGGCAGCCGGCGCACCGCCGTGGTGCAAAGGCTGTGGGCTTTCGCAGGTCCGCCCCCCATTTTCACAGGATTCATCATTCTGTCCCAAGTCCAGGAGATCGCTCCCGGACCGCTCCTGGACCCCCGCTGGACCACCAGGGAATTTTGGCAGGTCTTGGGGGGGGGGGGGGTCAGGAGGGTGGGGGGTTGTAGTAAATTAATTTTGGAGGTCTTGGGGGGTGTCAGGAGAGTAGGGGGTTGTAGTAAATTAATTTGGCAGGTCTTGGGGGGCGTCAGGAGTGTAGGGGGTTGTAGTAAATTAATTTGGTAGGTCTTGGGGGGGGTCAAGAGGGTGGGGGGTTGTAGTTAGTATGGCTCTCATGGAATTACATTTTAAAATATGTGGCATTCATGGCTCTCTCAGCCAAAAAGGTTCCCGACCCCTGCTTTGGAACCTAAGAGGTGAATCCTTAAAAGTCCACCGTGTGACAAAATCAGGAGATACACGAACAAGTCTGGCTCACGGGCGCTCATCGAATTTTGGAAGCCACCCAAAGGCACGTACATCTCCCGCTGCATGCACATCTCAAACATTTTCAAAAAAGAGTTGGGGCACGGACATGGGCATTTCAGGCCTGGCCAAGAGATGGGCACGCGCCCAGATCCCCTGCCACACAAGTTTACTTCTGCTAGGGATGAGGTGTACGTTTTTAAAAAAAATAAAAAGCTAGCCGTACCTGAGGGGTTTTAAGAGTCTGGGGTAACTGGGGGAGCGGGGGGAGTGTAAGCTATTCAACCAGGGGTTTTGGAGGGCCTAGCTGCTAACTGGGTGAACTGTTGGATGAACTGGTGAAACTGGCCATGGCGTGGACACGCGCCCCTTTTAAAATTCTCGGACTTTCACAGTATGAGAAGGATTTATGCGCAGAGGCACATGCCCACTTAAACCTGGGTGCACATTGCGCACGTCAGGCTATTTTATAACATGTGCGAACATACGCGCGCAAGTTATAAAATAGCCACGTATCCACGCACGCACCAAACCATGCCCTCGTGCCAGTTTGAAAGTTACCATCCCGAAGTGCAAATGTATGTCAGATGCTACTAATCTCCATTCAATCAAGACAGATTCAGAATAGGGAAACTGCTCACACTTACCCGAGAATTTTCATAATTATATTGAAATTGTCCACCTTATGTATTGCTGTATAAGATCATATTCACCTTTTTCACTAATTCTGCAAAAGCACAAAATAACTCTGCAGGATGCTAGAATACACTGCTGTAGCTTATTTTCAAAAAGCAACATTTGAATCATCTTAGCCATCACCTATTCTTAACATCATTATAATTTCAGTTGTATAAGGAATTATCATCACAAAACACTTCTTTCTTGACTTCCAGATTTTCTTTTACTGTAATCTAATTATTAGCTTTCAAACATTGTAGTAAAGCTTAAGACCAGTAGCTAGTGCATTGAAATAGGTACCTTAACTCCTATCTTAAATAAAGCGGTGTAACTCCCATACTGCCAGATTTGCCACTTTATAGAGGGATTTAGAAATCTGCTCCTATACTTGGCAAAGTTTTAGAGAAAGAGGGAAGGGTTTATTAAATTTTAAGCACTGCAGATATTAATTGCTCTTGATAGGACTGACACAAACATGGATAATGCTGAATAGCATTCATCTCTGAAAGATCCAAATCCAATCTGTTTTATCGACACACATTTAAATATGTGTCCATATGAGTAGCAGAAGCCCTCCTCTTACATTTTTCTGAAATCTGTCATCACCATATGGATGGCTTCATCAATTATTGAAACAGGGAATGAAAAAGGCAAAAATGAATGATTTGAGAGTTTCATTTTGAAGTTTGAATTGAAGTGTCCAAATTGAATCAGATCTACAAACGCCGACTCTTTTAGAATTAGCATCTGCTTTCTTACTCCGTAACGGCTTTAGAGGGCTTTGAAGTGTCTTCCCCCAAGAAAGGCTTTAATAGATTATGACAAGTCCTACAGTATCTTTACTTTTCTTATGCTAGGATGTCACAGGGAACTATAAAGTGCAAATTTGCCTTCTTCTCAAATAACCACTTGAAAAGATCTCAGAAGCTCTAACTCAAATTAAATCTGCATTGTTGTCCTCACAATAGTTCTTGTCAGTTTCGCCTTTGCATGAAGTTTTTCTGCTCCTCAGTGCTGAAAGCATAAAGCTTGCCGCTTCTGGTCTCTAACCAGCAAAGTTTTTCTATGAAAGGAAACAATGTTTTATTAGATTCAGATGCTACTGGACAGCCCGATGTGCAGGTTTATACTGTGCTGACTGTGGATTCTGTTTACAAGAATGAGGTTCATAGTCAAAGGGGTTTGTCTCCGACTGCATTCAGGACTCACCTGCACAAACCCCGAGTTTTCAATTTCCTGCCCCTCGCAATGGATACATTTTAGCAGGGAATGTCATTACTCAGCTAAAAAAAGGACACCTGAATAAGAAATAAATAAATAAGGAGGTGGAGGGGAGGCAGTCCATGGGTAGGGCTTAATCGTAGCCAATTAAGACGGCTCTTCAGCGCTAACCAACTAAGTTTGGCCTGGTAAGTCTGGTCCTGGTGGAGTGCGGGTCTAAACTTATCCAGTTAACTTTAAACCTAACTGGGAATATTCTGTGGGTTACGTTTCCTGCTAAATATAATGGATAAAAGTTACCTGGATAAATTGCCGCAGCCCACCCTGCTCAGTGTTTTTAAAATAGATGTATATTCCTCTCCTCATGGGGAGAGCAAGAATATACTTTGTGCCTGCAAAGTCTCATTTTCAAAGGAAGACTCCTAATGGACTCTTCCTTTGAAAATCGTATAGGCATGCAGAGTGTGCAGGTACAAAAGTTCCTACGTACTTTCCACCTGCTTAGGATTAGGTTCAAAGAATGCACCGAAGGTACAGGTAGAGATTTGCAAATGAAGCCTCTATGCATACTCTCCCTCCTGTAGCACGGTGAGCACAGCCTAGCAGGCGAACCCACTAGGCCCACACTGACAACACAGGTGGACACGCTCTTACTAGGACTAGGTCTAGGGCTTCACTTATACCAGCCCCGTTTCCTGGAGGTTGAGCCCTTAGGTTCCAGGGGCCGGCAGTGCTTAGGCAAGGGTCCTGAAGGAGCAGTCAGATCAAGTCAGGTAGCAGGCCAAGGTCAGGGTGGGCAGTGAACAGGCGGTCTAGAGATCCAGGCAGAGGTCGGGGTAGGTGGAGATCCAGAAGTATAATCAGGGTCCAAGGCCAAGGCCAATGCTGGGCAGAGGCATGAAGGGACAAAAATTAGGGATGTGAATCGTGTCCTCGATCGTCTTAACGATCGATTTCGGCTGGGAGGGGGAGGGAATCATATTGTTGCCGTTTGGGGGGGTAAAATATCGTGAAAAATCGTGAAAAATCTAAAAATCTAAAAATCGCAAAACCGGCACATTAAAACCCCCTAAAACCCACCCCCGACCCTTTAAATTAAATCCCCCACCCTCCCGAACCCCCCCCAAATGACTTAAATAACCTGCGGGTCCAGCGGCGGTCCGGAACGGCAGCGGTCCGGAACGGGCTCCTGCTCCTCAATCTTGTTGTCTTCAGCCGGCGCCATTTTCCAAAATGGCGGCGAAAAATGGCGGCGGCCATAGACGAACACGATTGGACGGCAGGAGGTCCTTCCGGACCCCCGCTGGACTTTTGGCAAGTCTCGTGGGGGTCAGGAGGCCCCCCACAAGCTGGCCAAAAGTTCCTGGAGGTCCAGCGGGGGTCAGGGAGCGATTTCCCGCCGCGAATCGTTTTCGTACGGAAAATGGCGCCGGCCATACGCATATGGCCGGCGCCATTTTCCGTACGGAAAATGGCGCCGGCAGGAGATCGACTGCAGGAGGTCGTTCAGCGAGGCGCCGGAACCCTCGCTGAACGACCTCCTGCAGTCGATCTCCTGCCGGCGCCATTTTCCATACGGAAAATGGCGCCGGCCATACGCGTATGGCCGGCGCCATTTTCCGTACGAAAACGATTCGCGGCGGGAAATCGCTCCCTGACCCCCGCTGGACCTCCAGGAACTTTTGGCCAGCTTGTGGGGGGCCTCCTGACCCCCACGAGACTTGCCAAAAGTCCAGCGGGGGTCCGGAAGGACCTCCTGCCGTCCAATCGTGTTCGTCTATGGCCGCCGCCATTTTTCGCCGCCATTTTTCGCCGCCATTTTGGAAAATGGCGCCGGCTGAAGACAACAAGATTGAGGAGCAGGAGCCCGTTCCGGACCGCTGCCGTTCCGGACCGCCGCTGGACCCGCAGGTTATTTAACTCATTTGGGGGGGGTTCGGGAGGGTGGGGGATTTAATTTAAAGGGTCGGGGGTGGGTTTTAGGGGGTTTTAGTGTGCCGGCTCACGATTCTAACGATTTATAATGATAAATCGTTAGAATCTCTATTGTATTGTGTTCCATAACGGTTTAAGACGATATTAAAATTATCGGACGATAATTTTAATCGTCCTAAAACGATTCACATCCCTAACAAAAATACTGCAGGAGAAGGCAGGGCAAGGCACCAGAAGGCAGGGCATGAAGACAGCAATAGCGACACACACTGCAAGGCTGCAGAATATAGGTTAGTAGCGGCGATCACTGGCAGGGCTGGAAGATTATCAACAGCACTGCATCCAAAACTTGCAGGGGGAGAGCGAGATGCAGGGCACATCTCTCCTCTCAGCGCACAACTCTGACCTGTCCAGGGCACCCTCCTGGCTTGGTCCAGCCCCGCCTGAAGGATGGCGAATCTGAACTTGGATCTTCCTCACCTCAATCCAGAGAACTCCAGCCTAAATAGGATCTGATACATCAGAACTCCATCTTAAAATTTTGCCTGGTAGTTTCTTCCTGCTTCTTGGGCTTCAGGCTCAGTTGGAGCTGAGCTGTGTTGGGCAGTGTCATGAGTCTTTGTTCATACCCCCACCCTCCAACTGAACCCAGTCACTACAGGGACATTCTTCCAACAAAGGCAAAAAGCTGCAGCTCCTTCCAGAACCTGGCTAACATGGACCCTAGGTCCAGCTGCCACCATTGCACAATGACTATGAAGCCATCACACCAAGGTCTGTGAACATTTCTTAAGCCACTTCTCCAGCCCCACCTGACCCAAGAATCAAACCTAAGTTTTCTGCATGGTAGCATTCAGCATTGCCACTGAGTTACTAGGCTGGCCATCAGATCTATTTATGGTATTTACATAATTTTATACACAATTTCAGGGGATTATTCTTGGGCTCCAGTGCAAAGAATGGAATTATATGTATATTGCTGGAAATGTGCCCCTTTGCTCGCACCTTTGCTTGACTGATAACTGTAAATGAATGGATTTTGGATGTTTGATTTTACTTTTAATGGCTGAAGGTGTGCAAGGTAATATTTCAGTTATTTGGTGGAGAATGAAGTGCAGTTCTCATTTACAACCTGTGTCTAGTAAATTTCAATATGGAGGGGCTGTTTTATCTAATTTGCCTATCTGCAAAGCAGTACCAGAGTATACCTCTGTTGCTCCCTCAAATGTCTGTATATCGATGCATGTTCGTTAGTGAATAAGACTGAAGTTTTGTTCTTTGTTAAATTGGATTTCAGACCTGATCTGTTTTTAGTCACAGCATTGTCATTTTTTTGTGCAGTCTTATGTATTCAATGTACTCCACATAAAATAGGTGCCTGCAGTGAAAGCATGGTAGTGAATTTTGGTAACTGGGCTATTGCATTGGTGTATTATCCCACTGGACAAGGCAGGGGTGGGGGTCATCACTGGATACAGTGTTAGATTGTATTTCTTCTTTGTGTTCACAGTATAAATCATTTTATTGGTGGGGGAATTTAATATACAGGTAGACTTCTCCTCTAGGGGACAAGTAAAAGATTTTTTAGGGGCTGTCACATCTTTTGGTCTAATACAATTCAGCACCTTTCCAACCCATAGGGCTGGGTAAACTTTGAACTTGGTTTTGATTCTTACAGATCTTGTGGGTAAAAAATTTGTTTATGATGATTTGAATGCTAAAGAAATACTATGGTCTCACCATTTTTTAAATTAGGTTTACATTTTTACCTGAAAGAAACCCTATCAGTATTGTCCCGATCAACATCTTACATCAAACTCATGGTAAGATTGATATGTAGAGTTTTGCGAGAGAATGGGAGAAGGCAAAAAAACCCAAAAAACTAGTAAAGAATTCAACCACTTATCTTGCAGACTCCCTTTCTGATGCTTTGTCAGAAGTATTTGAGAAGGTTGCTTCCTTATAATATGTCGATTGCCCATTATATAGACCACATACTCTCTGATTCAATAATGTGCTGGTTGAAAAAAAAGAGTTTTGCAATGTATGGAGTGGATTTAGGGAAAGTCTTGAAGTGTACAAGATAGAAAAGCATATGTAAATGCTTAAGATATATACATATATATATATAACTGAGTTTGAAAAAGCTAGAAAACTATATTTTACCTCATATTTAAAGTCTTCCTTAAATCATCCACATGACTTATTTGATATAGTCTCCCGTTTGAACCTCCTTCATCAGGTATAGTTGATGGTGTTGACTGATGAGTTTCTGGCATATTGTAAAAAATGGCAAAAGGTTTAGGATAGTCTTTTTAAAGACATTTTGTCATGTGGCTCAATGGCTGATCAGCATGAAACTGTGGTTAATGCTGAAGCATATTGTGGCTTCGTCAGAAGTTGAGGGAGCCATCTCAAAATTAAAATCTTCCTTTTGTTTGCTAGATCCTGCTGCTTTTGGCTCTTACATGGACTGAAAGATGATTTTCTGGAATGCCCCCACCAATTTAGTCAATCTGCCTGTGACTGAGATTGTAGTTCAAGATTAGTTTAAAATGGTGTTGGTAGCCATCTTCCTGTGAATGGGCCATCCAGTTATAGATCTAGCTCTATCCTTTCTTCTAATGCTAAAATAATTGAAGAAATGATGTTGGGTCAATTTTTTGGTTAATCATAGCATCTTAAGTAATTATCAAGGAAATTTTTATGCTAGGCACAGAACAGAGGCAATTTCAGTCTCTGCTGCAGGCTTTATAATGTGGACATTAGATCAGAAACTTTCAGATATTTTTGTTCAGTTGTTTCCACAGCCTTTGACTCCATTTTCCATCTTATAATGATGCAGCAGCTACAAGAAATAAGTATTAGTGTACAGAGTTACAATGATTTGATTCTTATTTAAATGGATGTCAGGTTTGAACTGGACTGCAAACTTTGTCATAGGTACAGATTAGTATGGGTGTGCCATAAGGTTCCTCTCTATCTTCTATTTTATTTAATATTTATTTTTTACATCCTCTTTGTTGTAAATTGTCTGAGTTAGACATCCTTTTCAAGATGTACACCAATTATGTTCAGCTTTTGTTTCCAGTGGTTGGGTCAGTTAATCTGGTCTTTCATATTATAAGTCTTGTTAAGCAGTGGATGACAAACAATGCATGTTATTAAACTTGGCCAAAACAGAAGCTTCATTCATTTCTCGATCTTCCATTCAGCATCCTTTCCTCCTTTGAAAATAAATGGATTTACTATCCCTCTAGCGATGTCCATTAAGAATTTAGGAGTTTTATTTGATTTGGATTTTAACTTGTATCCTCAATTGAAAATGGCAGTTAAGGGGGGATATTATAAGTAACTGCTATTGTGCCATGTAAGATTTTATCTAAGGCCTGGATTCATCAAAATGTGATAACCTTTGCACGAATAACATCTGTGATAAGAAAAAAGGGGGCATGGCTGGCTATGATAATTTATGAGTTACTGCATTGTGTGCTTTGCAGGTACTTTATTGTACCATATGTTAAAGTTATCACATGAGAGAGAGAGAGAGACTCTTTATAAGATGCATAGTAGTCAACTCTTTATACCACTATAGTAGGGCCAGCTAGTAACTTGAGGTGAGGTTTGATTTATTTATTTATTTAAAATCTTTTCTACACCATTGCTTAGTTATATACCATCGCAACGATTTACATGTAGGCACATAAATTAAAGTAGGTGAATGCATACACTAGAACATTCTAACAGGTGCCAAATAGATTCAGTTACAATATATCATGAAAGACAATGGAATGATTAGTGATGGTGATCTAGGGTTTTGGGACCAGTTTTTCATGCACAGTGAGACGTACAAACAGCACAGTACACATCAGTGAAGATTTGATGTGATTTGGAGTGAGGAAAGTCACACAAAGATGAGATTTCTACAATGTTCTCTTGCCCTAACTTGATGGATTCTCTACCAATCTTATCTTTGTGTGGCTTTCTTCACTCCAAATCAAGTCAAATATTCACTGATGTGTACTGTGCTGTTCGTATGTCTCACTGTACATGTAAAACTGGCCGCAAAACCCTATAACACCACCAAAATCTCTCCTCAACTTACTAGCTGGCCCTCCTGTAGTGGTATAAAGAGTTGACTACCGCCACCCTAGAGGCTCGCTCTTTCTCTCCCCCCCCCCCCCCCCCCCCCCAAAAAAAAAAAAACCTCAAACTGAATTTATGACATTTATCACAAATCCCCCTTTGGGCATTTCACACAGCTTAACAGCAGGAAAAAAGGTGTAGTTATTTCTGGTGTTAAAAGCATGGTGCGATAATGCTTCTCATTTTGATTGATCCCACCCCTTTGAACAAATTCTAAAAATTTGCACTCGCACTGTAGGTTGCAATAAATATCGCAGGCATTAGAGCCATAATGCATTTTGATAAATGGACCTAGCAGATAGGAGTGACTTCAGAGCTGTTATTCAGGCATTTGTGTTATCTACATTAGATTATTGCAATACATTATAAATTGGTTTATCCAAGTATCATTTCAGGGAACTGCAAATTCTGTTGAATGCTGCCACTCATCCAGTGGCAGACTAATCTCTGAGAACACATCTCTCTAATATTAACATTTATACACTGGCAACCTGTTATACAGAGAATTACATTTAAAATTCTCATCTTGGTTTTTCAGGCTCTATGCAAAGCTTAGCCAGTGTATTTGAAAGGTACGATCTGATGGTATGTTCAGCCCATACTTTACAATCAGGTCACTCAGTTGTTGAGAGTGCCCAGTTGAAAATTTTAAATTGCAAGAAACTAATCATCGGGCATTCTCTTGTGTGGCACCAACACTAGAATAGTTTCCCATTGGAATTTCATCAGATTCAAGATTATAAATCCTATAAAAATTTATTAAAATGTCATTTATTTCAAGAAGTTTTTCCATATGCTTGAATTATATAACTGTTTTGTAAATATATGGGAAATGTATGCTTAATAAGTGTTTTAAAATTACATTTTATGTTTTTATATTTTAAAATGTTTATTTATATGTTGCAAACCTCCCAGAACAAGTTCTGGAAATCGGTGGAATATAAATTAATGTCAATAAATAAATAAATGTATTTTGTATTTGTATTATTATAATTATGCTTTTGAAAAACTATGCTTACATATAATTGAACTAGGCACAAAACTCAATAAAGCATAAGAGTAATTTGTTAAAGCACCATCATAACACTGGGGCGGTAACTTGGTAAAACACTTTTCTCCGCGAGAACGGTCATAACTAATCATCAGCCCAGGGGTCCTTATTTGACAAATTGCTTATTAAGGGTCCATGCAGAATCTCTGAAAAGTAACAAGGTTGTTCAAAGTTCTTGAAAATATCCAAAAATCTCTGGATTGACATACATAAAAAAATGCTTACTTGTGCTCAGGAATAAGGTTCAACTGTACCCTTGTACTCAGGAATAAGGTTCAACTGTGCCCGACATGGCACCATGTTTTGCAGTACCTGCTTCAGGGGCTTCAATTGACAAGAATATTGGCCCATGAACCCATACAAAAATGCATCTGTACTTCCAAAAGTTAAAGAAATGCCAACATGTGCTCCTGTCTTAAATGCGGCATTAAACGCAGCAAAGCTTCAGCTGCAAAAGGTTTCCTCCTTCACCACCGTTCTTGTCAATTGAAGCCCCTGAAGCAGGTACTCCAAAACATGGTGCCATGTCAGGCACAGTTGAACCTTATTCCTCACTCAGTACAAGTAAGCATTTTTTTTTACATATGTCAATCCAGAGAATTTTGGATATTTTCAAGAACTTTGAACAACTTGTTACTTTTCACAGATTTTGCATGGAGACTTAATAAGCAATTTGTTAAAAAAAAAAGACCCCTGGACCGATGATTAGTTATGACCATTCTCGCAGAAAAAAGTGTTTTATCAAGTAACCGCCCCAGTGTTATGACGGTGCTTTAACAAATTACTCTTATGCTTTATTGAGTTTTGTGTCTAGTTCAGCAATTGTATTTAAATGTATGAGTGTCTTATATTTGATTTATTTTTTCACTCTCAGTGAGTTTGGATTATTTCTTGGATGATTTGAAAAACTATGCCCATTAAATAGAATTTTAATTGTGAAATACTATTATGGTCTGAACGGTAGAATAGTAGTGAAAAAATACAGGAAAAAAATATGGCGACAATAAGTCTGGTCAGAGTAAAGTGTAACCCTTTGTCTGGGGAGTTCAGTTTCCCTGAGGGCACACAAACTAATTTTCTGTTTCTGAGGCTGCTCCGGCTTGTGCTTTTCCCCTCTCTCTTTATCCCAAGAGGTCGGCCTTTTCTGTGAGGGAAAGCTTAAGCTTATGGCCCAGGTAGTGTTGTGCTTCTAGTTCCTTCTTCCTTAGTAACTGTAATGCTGTTCCTGAGACAAACAAGCAGGATAAGGTACTGGGTGTTCAAAATAAATGTTTCTTTATTCTTTGATTTAACTTTGAAGTCCAATTTATCCAAATGTGTGAGATTACAGCTGTCTGATTTACAGATGTTAATATTCCTCTGGGTATGCATCCTCTCTCTCAGGTTCCTGGGGGTTGAGTTTATTATTTATGCTTTAAGTGCATAAACTGTCCCAGAGCCAGGGAAACCTTACTTGTGGGGGAATCTCCTTAGAACCAGAAAAATCATACCCGAGTCCAATTGTGGTCACCCAGCCTGTGTCCTGGTCCTTTTGGGTGGAGAACCTGTGGAGGATCTCCATGATCTTAGTCGTCCTTCTTCCTGAATCTCAATGGTCTGTGACTTCTCTGAAGGAAAAGTCTGTGGAGAATGGGAAACTGGCTGTCCCAGTCCTGTTTCCCAGTGAGGACGGCGGGGGGGGGGGGGGGGGGGGGGGGAATCAAAAAAATCTCCCCACAGACAAAATGGGAATACCTTCTATTTTCCAGCAATCTCTCTGTGGCTGATGTTATGCTGTCACTGATGCTTGCCTCTTCTAGGGAGTAGAAAAAGGCTCACAGGTCGCCAGCCTTTGTCTTTTGGGTCTGAAGGGTTGCCTTATGCCTTCTCCAAAAGGGTTCAATGTTTAAACAACAGTCCAATCTCAAAAACTAGGATAAGTTCTAGCTATCAAAAATCTCATGCTAGATAGTTCTGTCACTGGTGCTTGCCTCCCCTAAGGAGCAAAGGGATGGCTCACAGATCTTTAACCCCTGGTCCCGGGATTGTGTATTTCCCTCTCCAAGGAAACACACAATCCCGGGACCATGAAAGGTTTTCCCCAGAATGAAAATCCAAAAGGAATCTGGCAAAAATCTCTCTCTCACCCAAAATGAGGCAGGACCTCTCAGAGAATGTACTGAGGGGAACCTCCTCTATAAATTCCTTAACTTTGGGGGACCAAATTAGTAGCGGAATAGAAAGGAGCTCTTTGCTTCTCCAAGGGCTAACTAAAAAATGACCACACCAAACTTACTGATCACCTCACTAAGTAACCTGGCCTCCAGGCTGGGAGGGAATGAAGAAGATGGAAGTCTCACTAATCTGTTATTTTTATAATAAAGGACCTAGGGACATCTGATGGCGGACCAGGTGTTCCGCCATGAAAGTGTAGCTCTAAATGCATAGGCACGAACTAATTGACTATATTCCAGTGCCTAACAGAATCTGGATGATATCTAACTAATACTTCTTGCACCAATTTTTATATTTCTCTTATTTGTTTCTGAAATAAAACAGCACAAATAAATATCATTGTAAGGGGGATCCCAATTCTGTCCCTTACTTTTGGTATATGCTCTTAACTTTGATGGCCCTGGTGTGACAGTAAGTTAGTCAGTAGTCTCGGAAGACCCTATTCTTATTACAGTAAAAAGTTGTATGTTAGAGAGGTGTGCCACTCCCCAATAGGAGGGACTTTGAGTAGAAAAACCTCTTACGCTCATGTAATACAGGAGGAGTTGGGAGAGTTCTTAAGAGCCAGCCATAGCTGCCTAAGGGTTGGAGGAGTATGGAGAGTAGGATTCCAGAAGCTGGAATAAGTGTATCCAACTCTGCCTACTAGTGAGCCTAGCCTCTTCAAAGGGAAGATTTCAAGAGTAAAGAGAAACAGAAATATTCCTTGCCTGAGGACAGTGGCATGTGAAGGTCAGAAAGCTCTGGAATAAAGCTCTGGAATTTGTTGCCAGAGGATGTGGTAGTGCAGTTAGTGTAGCTGAGTTCAAAAAAGGTTTGGATAAGCTCTTGGAGGAGAAGTCCGTTGACTGCTATTGGTCAAGTTTACTTAGGGAATAGCCACTGCTATTAATTGCATCAGTAGCATGGGATCTTATTAGTGTTTGGGTAATTGCCAGGTTCTTGTGGCCTGGTTTGGCCTCTGTTGGAAACAGGATGCTGGGTTTGATGGACCCTTGGTCTGACCCAGCATGGCAATTTCTTATGTTCTTATGGGAAGAGAAATGAAGGAGGATTACCCCATTCATCCCGGAGAAGATGTTTTGATGAAGTGTGCACCTAGGAAGATTTTTTCTTCAGTGGGAGTTCTTGGAGGAAGGAGACCGCCCACCAGAAGAGAGGTCCTAAGGAGTTCAAGTTTGACATAGGAACTTAGGTAGAGGCTTATCCAAGTGCCAGAAGTTGGCAAAAGAAAAAAGGACAGCTATCCTAATGAACAGGTACTGGGGAAAGGTCCAGGAGAAGGAAGGATCCTTTCCCCAGAGAGAAGACCTGTCTGAAAGAGGACCGATGTTGCTGAAAGAGACTGAAGTTTCATTGTACTACTGTTAGACTTGTTTGCAGTGTGGTGCATTTTTTTATGAATGTACCAGTATCTTTGGACTTTGAGTTGACCATCTTCAGTGCCAGAAAAATGACTTATTTATTTAAGAAATTCAGAGTGTTTTTATTTTGGTGTTGACTGGACTAATGAGTGGAGAAGCCCCAGAAAGATGAAACCAGAGGGGCCTGTGAAGGAACCCCTGGGAGGTCACGAAGCCTGCCCTAGGTTGTGACTCTCCAAGTGAGCCCCTGTGTCTAAGAGCTGATTGAGACAGGGTGCATATCTATATAATTGAATTCCATGGAAAACAGAAAACAGAAAATCAGTGAATTTAGAAAAATAAAACAAAGCAGGGAGACACTTTTTACCTTCCATTAAATAGAAGCTGCAGATTTTACAATCCCTCCTTCTAGTTCATGCACTTGTTGACCATCACACTGTGAAAAATGTATTCAAGCTATCACTTAAAAAATGATTCCCCTTTAAAAACTGCATAACACGATATATTATTTTACTAAACAAAATTATTTATGTAAACCCCAAAGCCTTCCATGCCACTTAAAAGTTACGAAACCCAAAAGGTTTGCAGGCATATTATGCCATTGATTTTCTTGACAGCAACAGGCATTTGTTTATTAACTAAAACTGAGAAATCCTTCAGGTATTTAAATCTATGTTTAAAATTTATTGGTGCAGTGAGAGTTGCCAATAAAAAATCAATAAATATTTGCATGCTGCTGGCAGGGATGCTGTGAAGATGAAACTCAGATACTCTTATTATTTGATCCAGATTCCTCATTGGATTCAATAGTCTTCAATAGAGAATGGACAAATTGAATAGGGGGTGGGAAGGTATGTTCAATGTCTTTGGTACAAAAGTATTTATTGTGGACTGGATCTTTCTATATAATGTGCAGCTCTTTGCAGTGCTAAACTAATTTTTTTTTTAAAAAGTGTTTATCATCTTGAACCAAAAAAATGTGTCTTCACAGGTTAATCTCCTAGCTTTTGTGGTGATCATTTACAAAGTATTTCGGCACACTGCAATGCTAAAACCAGAAGTTAGTTGCTATGAAAATGTAAGGTAAGTTTGTTTTTAAAGTGAATTCATTGTTCAGAAGAACCAGAGACCTGAATAGGGAGGGCCCCCATTAGACAAACGCTATACTCCATTTTTTGCAAACGTCAATGATGCTGGCTTTCATTTCATGTATCGACACTGTGCTTTCTTCTTCTTCAAAAGGGGTCAGTCAAGGTCAAAGAGAGGATGACTTTTTTTTTTTTTTTAAGCAAAGATTCTTTGTGCCCTCTTTCAGAAAAAGTTTTTTTGCCATAGAGAATAAGGTCATTGTTCTTGATGCAGAAAAGGCACGCAATGCTGTATTTTGTATGACAGACACAGGATTTTTGTGATACGTTTTATTTGTAAAGAAATAGCATACTCGGGTTCACTGCTTCAGGCCCGCATTTTCTTCAAGATTTTTTTAGTTTTACTTTGCATGCTATTGTGATTTTTCCATCAACTCCCCTTATTTAAAACTGATTTATAGGGACCTTGAAAACTGTTTGCACAGGAACAGCTAAAGTGCACTACAGGGAGCATTGAAAACAACTCACTGTTTGTGTTGCTTGGAAACCTTCTTGCAGTTACAGTGCATTGTATCGCATCCATAGTCGGGACTTAGCAATTGTTTGATTGATTGTTTTCCCCCCACTCTCACTTCATCCTTTAGAAATCTATCTGCTGAACTGGCTAACTAATGAAGCTTTCGAGAATTCACTTTCTGGGCACACCTTGAATGGCTCATTCACTAGAAAAAGTTTAGCAGTGAAATTTAGTGAATGCGTGTACACTATGCACAGTTTAATTTGAAAGGCTCGCTGTGGTTTGGCAGTGACTGGGGTACATATCTCTATGCATGTACATAAGTATAAGTACATAGAGCAGTAAAAAGACAATTTACAAGTCCCTTTTGGTATCCGTGGGCTAACAAAATATAGTTTTATATCCAGCATGCTTTTGCATTGAACTTTAAAGAAAACCATTGTAGGTGTTTGATACCATGTACAATGACTGACCTAGGAACATATGGCGATTTACAAAAAAAACAAAAAAAAAGTTTCACAAAGAATACTTTCACATTGCATGTCTGACTATGGGGAATTATGCTAGCATTCGATGTAAAATCAAATCATATGGCAATGGTCTCCACCAAGGAAAACATATTTACAGAAGCTCGGTGCTTTAGAGCATCAGATTTTAAAAGCAGTCAGTATGATGACTGTATACCAGTTACAGTACTGCAGCACACCCTAAAGGACAAACCATATACATGCACTACAAGGATTTAGACTGTTAGATTACCAGTTCTGTAAACAAGACAAAAGATTGGCTGGTAGTTGGCAAAACACTAACAGGTCCATTTACTAAAGCATGTTAGTGCTAAAGCAACATTAACATGCATTAAACTTCTAGATTAGTTACCAAATGCACCTAAAGCATGCTAAATCAGCATTAACACTAAATTTGTGATGAAGTAATGAGATGCAGAGCTGTGCAAATTAGTTATTATTGCAAGACAACTTGGATTGTTTAAATAGCACAAAAATGAATGTAACACACATTAAAGCAACAAACTTAACTATACCTTCAGATACTGTTGACGCTTTGGTAAATAGATCCAAAATTTATAGAGCCACATGCACTAAGCAAATTCCCCAAAGATCTACAGTGGCTAAGTCCTTAATTTATCTGAACTACAGCATGCAGATCATGGCAACAATTTAATGTAATGACTCTCTTCATGTACTCGTCTTATCCTTTTCACCTAGGTCGTGTGCAAGAGGTGCTCTTGCCCTTTTGTTTCTGCTTGGTGCTACCTGGATATTTGGAGTGCTGCATGTTGTCCATGGCACGGTGGTTACAGCATACCTTTTTACAATTGTTAATGCCTTTCAAGGAATGTTCATCTTCCTGTTTCTGTGTGTATTATCTAGGAAGGTAAGCAGGCCTGGGGACTGGTCATTTTTATTGCAAAGTTATACTATATCTGCCTGCATGTTTCTTCCATCTGAGCATAAAGCTAGTGCATGTGAATGTCAAAATGAAAAAATGCACAGGCTGATTCACCAAACTTCATGGGCACTAAAGGGTCAATCTGCAAAAAATGTACATGGCTAAAACTTGGTTTTGCTGGGTAAATCTGTTGAAAATTCCTCTCTTATCCCCTCTCCCATCCTTTACCCAGCAAAATGTGTTTGGGTAAATTGATACTAGCACAAAATTTAGCCAGGTAAAAAAGGCCAGATCCTTGTGTTCCTAGAGTATGCAACTAAGTAAAAGGTAGCCAGATATTCAGCTGAAGATAGCTAAGTAAGTTTACTTGATTATTTTATCCACACTTATCCATCTGAAAATCAGCCCCTAAAGGTTGAGCATGGGTGAAAACTTGCACCAAATCAGGAAGACCACGGCTGAGTCAAAAGGATTGTGGCTCTATATTTATATTATTCAAGCAGGGTGATATTTGAGCTCATTAACTCATTTCTGCCTATGCCGATTCACAAAATTTAGTATGTTGGAGCACAATTTTGCATGTTCCATTTACCGCGGAAATATTTTCTCCAGCTCCTGAGATGGTACAAAGGGCCTAGCGCTCTGATCCAGAATTCTAGCCCCTTTGACATCATCAGTGTGATCACTGCAAGAAAAATGGAAAAACAAATACTCGCTCCCACCCCATGATCATCTTCTCCCAACCTGGATCTCTAATCAATATCTGATTAACCTCCACCCATCAATCACTCCCAGCCACCAAGAAGAGGTATGCTTATGTCCCCCTAGCTCCAGTGCTAAGTTCCAAATTATGCTGGTAGAAGGTATGATGTATAAAGGGAGCCTATGCAATAAAATTCATGCTAGTGTGGGAGTCAGTAATACTTTTACATGTATGGTAAAACACCATTTAACCATGAAATGCAAGTTTTACCAGTTACAAGTTAAATTTTTGCCACACGAGCTTGACCATAATAGTAATATCCGCGGTAACCAAACTGCTGTGCTGTACATGATGGTAAAATTCCCCAAAGTGAAAAACATGGTTGGCATGAGGTATTCTATTCACCCCTCACAATACAACATGAAAGGGGCCTCTGAGGCCAGATGCCCTTCCTTCCCACACCAAAGTAGAGGACCTCTAAGCCCTGACTGCCCCATCCTCATCACCAAGAATAAGGAGCCTTCATGAGACAGGGGAATGGAGAGGTCAACCAGTGCCCTCTTTCACATTGTTGGCAGAGGCATGAGAAAGAGCCCAGCTCTCTCCTGCCCCAGTCTTCATTTGGGTGTGATTGGATGAAAAATCTTATCATGGTGTTTATTTGCATACTATGGCCTTAACGAATGTCATGGTATGCAAATGTTTCCCATGCACTTTATGTCTGAAAGGTTACACACATTACCTTTCAAACCTAATGTGACTAGTGAATTGGTCCCTTAATATTTCAAAAAATATACTGTGGTTCTCAAGTGGTCTTCAGACACCTATGCCTCACATAAATGCCATCACAGAATGTCTTTAGTTCAGTCACTGAGGCAGAAGAAATATCTCAAAGTATTTACCAATAATTCATATGCATGGCCTACATTTAATGCTAACATTTGTGTGTTGCCTTTTATTTCAGATCCAAGAAGAATACTACAGACTATTTAAAAATGTCCCTTGCTGCTTTGGATGCTTAAGATAAGAAGTGAATATGCACAATATGTGAAAAATTAAAATAAAATGGGCTTAATCCTGGAGCAGAAAGATTGCATTTCCCTATTTTGAAATCAGTAATTGGTCAGCGAATGGACAAATTGTTTCATACAGTTAATCGGTCTCTCCATAAAACAGCCATACATATAAACACATATTGCTACTGTATATGTACTGTAACACAATATATGCAACAGAAAGGCTCAAGCAGATCATGGTCCTGCATGGCAATCTGAATAACAAAGTTCTAAATCAAGAAGAAGTCATGTATGCTGCCTCTTACTGGATTTTACAAAGATTTGTGAGTAGAGGGTTTGTGCCATTTGTTTGATATGTACTGTATGCATTCCTACATTTTGTCTTTCAGATGACTGATTATTGACCATCAAAAAAACCATCCTGACGTCATATTTCAAAAGCCAGCAAGACAGCTGTTCATACAATTGGCTACGTTCTGCTGTTTTTATGATGTGTGCAGATTTATTATTTTACGTGACCATTTGAAAAACACATTTAGCAAAAAAAAACAAGTGCACATATTGCCAAGATGGCAGTAACACTTGGCCAATTGCTGATCATTTGTTTAGATCTACTTTGAAAATATTGTTCCATGTTTCTAACACATTAAGGGCTATTTCCCAAATTGTGGGTATTAGCATGCAGTATCAATGAGCAGAGGTATTGCTAGGTATGAAAAAGACCTGGGATACAGGCCCATAAGCCCTCCTGACCCCCACCGAGATTTTGATAATTAACTCAATTACAATCAGCTCATCACACTTTTAAATATGAACTTTAAATGATCTCAGTCTTACATTCCCATGCAGCTGCTATCAGGGAGTCATAACCTGTGAGGGAACTGCCCTGTTAGTTTGGTACTGCTGGAGATTGCATGGCTTCCTCAGCACCCATCCCTTACCAAGCTCCATCCATGCGGAAACAGGATACCCCCACTCAAAGCAGGAGGCAGCACTGCCAATTTTTTGCACCATTATAACAAGGTACTGGATGTGCATGTCAGTAGGATTTCTAGACAAAGAAACTGTAACAAAGAAACCCACGACCAGGGTCAACTACCCAGTAAAACTATCATTAAAATTATTCAATAGCATCAATCAATCAATCAATCAATTCTCCTACATAGAAGTGAAGTGTGGGACAGAACCCCAATATCAACCAAGCACCCCAAGCTATGTAAACATGTCCTGCATCCCCAGCAACTCTCCTTACAACAGATGCAGAGCAGAACTAGGATATTTTCTCTTACTACTCACCATACAAAAATAATATTCAGATTCTGGTACCATCTCAGTAAAAGCAACACAAACTCACTCTGCTACCAAGAACATTGTGAAAAACATGCACCCAGAACCTGTACAGCAAATCTGCCATACCATATTTAACACACTAACTGCCAGACACAAATATTAGTAACCTTACCCATGAAAGGCAGTAATGCAAATACCTCACCAGGCTCAGTTACGGAAAAACAAAACAAGTCCGTCTGCTATAGAATCCTACATTTGCAGAATACCTCAACTGTGTCACAGACAGACCCTCAAATACAAAATAAGTGGCCACAAATAAGACATGAACAGTCAAAACTTGCAATGGAAATCCTGAGAATCCAGACTCTGCAGGGAGTGCAACACCATAGAAAGAGAAACAGAAATGCATTTTCTCTTGTACTTAGCAAAATGCAAAAGGGTATCAGAGTTGCACATCCCAGAAGCTGACACTTTCCAATTACTAAACTATAAATAAAATGCTTTTTTCTATCTTTGTTGTCTGAGCATTTTCATTTTACTAATCATATTGGTCCCCAGTCTTTTTTCTAGTTTCCTCTGACTTCTCCTTTTCTAAGGTCTCCTGCCATTTGCATTTCTTCTCTTCCCTCCTATCATCTTCAGTTCCTCCCTTAGATCTATATTTGACATTGATCTTTCCCCATCTTTCTTTGTTTGCCTCTCTACTGCCTTTCTAGCCACTCAGTTACATTTCACCCCTCTTCTCCCCTCTCACCTACCTACCAGTTTTCTATCTCTCACTCTCACCCCAGTCCATCTCCCTGCTCTCACCCCTCCTTTATCTCACTCCCCATTTCTCATCTCATTAGCCCCCAACTTCTTCTGTTGCTCATTCACTCTCCTGCCTCCAGCCACTTTCTTTTGTTTTACAACCGAAGCCCCATTCCTACCATTTCTCACCCTCTTCACAGGTCCATCCCTTTACTCTGCCCATCACCCCCTCTCCATCCCTTTTTATTACCTCTTACCCCTATCCCTGCCCTAGCCTTCCTGGTCCTTCACACCACGTCTCAGCCTTTTTCCACACTTCTCTTACCCTCACATCTCACATCCATAGCCCCATCTCGTACATAACTCATCGAACACTTCGCCACTCATCACCCCACCCAACTACCAAGTTCCTGCTCTTCCCACAGTCACCAGACAATCTCTGAAGATGTTCAATCTCCCTAAACATTCCCATGTCTCTACTTTCTCCTCCATACCCACCTCTATTCCACCCCCCCTTCTTCTCTCTCCTCCCCCTTCCCTCCCCACTAAACCTGGGAATATCCTTTTCTTCTCTCCCCCCTCCCCCCTCCTCCATCCGATCTCCTCTTCCTCTCCTTGAATCTGGAAGGTTTCCTGTCTGGCACTTGTAACAGAGCTGCTTCTCCTGGCTCGATGCTGCTACTCCCACCAGCATGGTTCAATAAGTTTATATGAACTGCGGGGTTCCATATCAAGGGGTGTTCCCATGGTTCAAAAAAAAAATTGTCATTAAATTAAGCCGTGCCAGCACCAAGAAGGAAAAGCGGCTCTGTTACAAGCATGACACGGGATGAAGAAGGGAGGCGAGGGCAAGAAGCATCCACAAAACAAAACAGCTTAATGTTCTCAGGGCATGGGCCCCATGTGCACATAGCTAGCAACACCCCCGCTATCAGGAATTGGGTGTGCAATTTTTCTACCTATGCAAATGGTAGAAATAATGCTCACAAAAGTTTGTAATGAATATTTTTGCAAAATAAGCAACTACTCCTCACCAAGATGCACTTATGTTTTCATACAGAAAGTTGTGAAGACCTTTCCATGTTCAGGTTTGGGCCATGAGCATAGTTAATGAGCTGTTATGCATGAATTTGCATCATAGCAGCTCATTAATGATGCCTATAAATAAAATTTCATATTTAGTGACCTGCATGCAAAATTGTACTACTTGCAAATGCAGAAAACTTTGCAAATGGTGCTTGTATGCTAAAAACTGAACGTGCGTGTATGATCACAAATAACGAGCACCATTTCAGGGTTTGGCATACAAAGCCCAATGTGCAGAGTTTTTTCTACAGTTTCATATATCACCCTGATTGCTTGATAGTTTGAAAGAATTTTTTTAATGGGGGCTTTGATGAATCATACAGCTGATGGCCAACTCTGGTGTTCAAGAACCAACAAACAAGTCTGATTTTCAGGATACCCATAATTAATATGCATGAGATACATTTGCATATAATACAGGCAGTGCATGTAAATCTGCCTCATGTATATTCATTGTGAATATCCTGAAAACCAGACCTTTTTGTGACTCTTCAGGAACAGAAATGGCCACCCCTGCACTAGAATTGTCCACTTGCTGCTTGAATTGGAAAAATCATATCAAATCTGTCAGATTTTTAACTATTTACTGGGAAAAATTTGCAATAAACTTAGCCAGTGAATGTAAAGGATTCAGTTGAACTTGAACTAGCTGAAATTCACCTGATTCAAATTGGATTTCAAATTTTCAGCACATCATTCATTACAAGATTGAAGAAAACCTCTGGCCTTAAATCTGATACTACAATGGGAATTCTATCATTTTACAGCCAGAAAAAAAAAGTGGTTAAAAATGTTGTGATAATATCGTAGCATCAACAGAAGTTGAAAGTATAGCTACATCTTATTAACATGATTACACCAACCAAAGTAAAACCTAAAGGGTTGATTTTCAAAAGAGTTATGCAATTATAAATCAGCTTTTAACCACAAAATTCTAATTGATTAAAAATTCTCACCCAGGGCACCCACTAGACCCATTCTCCATCTGACTAAAATCTGTCCACATAAAATCATTGTGTGCACAAGAGAGAGACTAATTCAGGACATGTGAAAGGAGGGGGTTTTCAAATCAAGCCAGTTAGCATTATATTTAGCACTAACCTGATAAATTTGTCCACCTAAGTGCAGACATACAAATGGCTGCTTTAAATCTACCCGCACACGTTTTTTGCGGGATAGATTTAACCAGGTATTTAGCTTCAGCTGAGTATATGGGCAAAGTTAGCCAGGTAAAATTAATCAGTTAACATCACCACTTAGCAGCTCTTGGGAACAATCTATCCCTAAATCAGCAGGCTGTGCTTCATGTCAAATGATAGGGAATAGACACTAAGATGGAAGCTGGGAGAGAATAAAGACATGAAATTCCATGACAAAAATAAATAAATAATAAAGTTTAGGTCTGCATCATGGACTGCTGTCCACATGGTACAATCATGATTCTTGCCACAGAAATAGCATCACAGCGCCAATTTCTTAATATAATTGACTCAGAAAAAAAATCTACAGATTGAATACAAATTAGCATATGCCCCCATATAGCCATGCAGCAGTTGAGAAAGGATACAAGAAATGTACACCTAGAAAAGAGCACACCACATGTGTCTACCCGAGACATGGTATCACCTGATCAGTTCCTAAAACTTTGGGTCTCCATCCCTTCCCCTTCTGTCCTATCCTGCACCTACTGGGTCTTAACACTGGTCTCTGCCCCTCCCCCCTCGACTTCCATGAGCTGACTACTCTCCCCCCCCCCCCCCCCCCCCCCCATCTCTAGTATGGATTTCACTCTGTTGCTCATCCCAGCAATCATGAGCTCTCTCCTCCTGCTCAACCCCACCTGACCACTCAAATTCTAGGCAGACTTTCACTAGTCCATGCTCCTAGCCCTCCCATATATCTGCAATATTACTCAGCATTGGGCTGTTAGTATTAAGTTTTGGCAATGTGTGTATTAGGGTTTGGAATGAGGGAGTAACAGTGGAGAGCACTTCCCCCCTTTTTTTTTTTTTAGCATAATGTAGAATGAATCAGCCCCTAAGTTCTACTATTCAAAGAGAGCAGATCAACTCTCTGCAAACCATTCCATTTCATTCTATAAAATACAGAGTTTATACATAAAAGTGAAGCTGCCTAGTGACACACTGTGTGTTGCAGTATGACCCAGTCTGGTGACATACAGAAAGCGGGCAAGCACATGCAGAATAGGTGCTGCAGCCTCTGCTACGGTCAGTAAAGCAAGGGGGAAAATTGTGTGATCGCTGTGTTTTCGTTGCCCTAAAGCTGACTGGCTAAAAGATAGATTTTAAAAGCCTTGTGCGTGCAAAAAAGGCCATATACATGCGTAAATGGGCTGCATGTGAGCTCGTGAATTTTAAATAGCTGGGAGGAAGGGCACGCATACATCAATGTACACGTGCTCAACCTCTAATTTTCCTCAGCCAGCATATGTAACTTTGCTACAGCTCCTCAGGAGAGAGAGAGAGAGAGAGAGAGAGAGACTCTCTCTATAAGGCTCAGCCTGACACTCAATATATGGACCACTATAGGAGGGCACTTTGATTCGGGGTGAGTTTTTGCGAGGTGTGTTGTGGTTACAGGGGTGTTGTTGCAGACACAATCACAGGTATCCATTGTAAAATTGACATCATTAAAGACTTTTAGACCTTATAAGTGATGAAAAAGTATTGATTTGTACAATGGAGCTAGCAGAAACTGCAGTACAAATCAACTGAACTCCATCTGGTAGACTTTTCATCACTTATAAGGGCTATAATTCTTTACTGATGTCAATTGTACTGAATACCTTTGAATGTGTCTATAACACCACCCCCACCCCACCCGTAACCCCAACCCACTTCCTGAAAACTCACCCCGAATCAAAGTGCCCCCTTATAGTGGTCCATATGTTGAGTGTCAGGCTGAGCCTTATAAAGAGGTGCTCGCTCGCTCTCTCTCTCTCTCTCTCTCTCTCTCTCTCTCTCCATATAAGGTATTCATGTGTGGTGAGATCTGCATGTTTATGGGCACACGTGTGGCCCTTTGAAAATCTACCCATAAGTCTGGTCATGCTGAAGAGAAATCCTAAAGCTAGTTTAGCAGGCGCACCTAATTGGCAGCACTCCGCTGAATAGAAGTGACCCTTTAGCCAGCTAAATTGTCTGCTCTCCACGCTGCTGAATATTGACTCTCTAGTGTCTAGATTCCGGGCGCCTGCTCTCTCTGTGGATAGCTTTCCCAGACAAAAACAAACGTACAGTGTTTCTGACAATGTAAAACTATGCAGCTTGTTGCTTTTCCTGGCCTAACCTTGCCCCCAGGAACCTCTCCCAGAAAAGACAGGTAAAAACAGGCACATTATCTCACCTACAGGGTGGGCTATTAAAAAAAAAAAAAAAAAAAGCCCTTTTAGCCAGGTTAAATAGCCATTTACATGGGTAAATGAAAATGGCCCTCAAAGCAGCATTACTGTGGTTGAGAAAATACAGGGACTTTTTAAAAGAGAATTTCCCTTGTGCGCTAGTTTTTTTTTTCCCCCCCTTTAAAATAGCAGTTCATGATAGTTCCATATTTCCTATCATATCCCCCAAAATAAACAAAGAAAGAATGAAAGAAATAGCCAGAAAGACAGATAAATAAGCAAGAAAAAAAAAAACAACCCTGGCTTCCCATTAATCCATTGTCCTGTATTTATATATATTTGCTGGAACAAAAGTGCATTTCATCTTTGAACAATCTAGTTTATTCTTTTCCGGCTGCTCTCTGACCCTCAGCAGGGTCCAGTTGGAATTCAGTCCCTTTAGTGAGCAGCTTTTCTGATTAGAGTCTGTATTGGGCAAGAGGTCAGCTAAAAAAAAAAAAAAAAAAGGCCTCACAAAAAAACCCAAGCTTGAGTGATTCAGAAGAAATTGCAATCATTTGCTTTGGAGTACCACATACAATCAGCATCAAAATTTCAGCGAGTTTCACATACCTTAAAATGCCACTTTGAAGCAGCAGTCCAAGAGAACCTGGTGCAGAAAAAAAAATAAATTGGTCCTTATTTTTGAATTGCATTTTACCAGAATATCAGCCTCTGCTTTCCTAAAACCAAACAGACATCAGATGTAAAGAAGGGGGTTTTTTTTGGGTTGTTTTTTTTTATTGTATTGAGTTTTTGGAAATGTGAGGCTCTCCCAAAGCCATTTGATGGAATATTCCCCCATTATCCATTACACCTCTGCCTATAATTTTCCAATAAAGTACACAAGTGAGGAAGAAAATATGACTTCATACACGGAGAAGCCTGAGATCTGAAAGAACCCACATAGAAAGCAATCGATTTTATCTGTACTAATGCTTGGGTTTTTTTTCATCTGGCAGTTTCTTCCTGCACCCTTGGGCCTCCAGCTCAGTCAGAACCAGGGCTGGGATCCTGGCAACACGAGCCTTCACTGGCAACTACTCTGCGATTTTTCCCCTATTTTGTAACCCCCCCTCTCCCTCCCCCCAATGTACTCAGGCTGGTCATGTCAGGACTATCCTGGGCCAGAAGCCATACACTAGGGCTCCATCCAGAATCCAACCACTAGGTGTCACCCTTGAGTGATGACCATGACTCTTTCCCCGCCCAGGGGCTATGAGTGCTGCCTCTGCAGCATCCCCAGCCCCCAGCCGCTCCTGCAGAGCAGAATACTCAACTCAGGGATCTAACCAGGGACCCTCCACATGGTACTGCTACTAAGCTCCTGGGCTGGACCTCCATATTGATACTAGGGATGCACTCAGAAATATCAGGTCCCATCAGAGAAAAAAAGGGCTTTCCTTCCTACTCCGCCCCAGCCCACCCTTCCAGGGCAGGAGTCTTCTCAGGTCACTCCCACCCTGCCTGAGGTGCGCTTAGAAATGCCGCCAGCGGACCAAGGCGAGTACCATTGTTGATTTCTGCTGTGCAAAGTGACAGCGGCCTGGGTCTGAGCCTGGCTGGTGCTTGTTTGATTGGAATAAATCAGCAATGATGCTGGCCTTGGGCAGCCAGTGCCATTTGTGATCGACGCACTGGTGGAGCAGGAGCGACCGGGGATCACTTCAGCCCTGCAAACATTTCTCAGTGGAGGAAGAATCACCGGAGGGGCTGAGTGGATCAAGTGGAGAGCCCACCTGTAGATGTGTTTTGGGTTTGTTTGGGGTTTTTTTATTGCAGCAGATTGCTGGCCTTATATTTTTATCAAAACAAAACAAAAATTTGCTTTTCTTCTGTTTCTTTTTTTTTTTTTTTAATTGAAACAAAACAGTAAATTTCATTAAAATTTTCCATTTTGTTTCAAATGAATGCACATCCTTAACACCTTAAATAAAATAAATATCTTCAGATACACAGATAGCACTGTGTATTCCTATTCTAGCAACCGAAAAAATATTTATTCCAGGCTAACAAAATGCTAACTTTTAGGAGACTATGCAATGAAGTTAAATGTGCAGGCTAAGCCTGTTTTGCAGTAAGGCCTTAGCATGGCCCCCCCTCACATTAACTCATTAGCACTATAATTAATGCTTAACTGTAACTGAATGTAAATGAGGGCGCCTCATTTGCAACCAGGACTTTTCTAGACCCCACTGGGAATAACGCGCTATGCAGCCTCCTGCTATTTTCTGAGCTTCTGGAAAAGGCAAAAATGGAATATCTGCCTCCGATGAGTTTTTAAATTCCTGCCAGGCATGCTGCATCCTGAAATTCCTCTTGTACTTTGGGCCAGGTTATTTTCCTCTGACCCAGAAAATTGCTTGGATTTATTAAAAAAAATAAAAAATAAAAAATAAATAAATACATTGCCAAGTTTTCACCTGTGCATGCTTCACGGGACAATTTTTTTCCAAATGAACTGCTGCTACTAAACAGGTGTCCACCCACGGGTAAAGGCCCTCCCTGTGAACATTGCCTCCGGTGCTGGGGAAAGGGAACAGGGACAGGGCAGGGCTGGAAGAGTGTCCCCCCCCCTCCCCCCCACACACACACCCCCCCCCCTTCCCTGCTTTTCACTAATTATAAACCCACATACTCTGCTCCTGCAAGGTCTGCGGGTTACCCCCTCTGCCTGTGGGGTGGGCCCGCAGGTGGGATTTTCACAGGGAAACCGCAGAGAGTCTCCCTTCAAACACTGGCTTTCACGCCACTGAATATTGCCGTCTCTCTGCATGTCAAAATACAATGTAATATTTCAGCATGAACATTCACAGCAAACTGGTGGAAGTCTAAACTGAGCGGCATTTTATTTCATAAAGTAAAAAATACAGTATTAATATGTTAGGTGTTTTCCATGCTGCATATTTATTCTCCTCTCTTTGCTTCAGTCCACCACAGTCTTGCACATTAATTTGGGATTTCCAAAAAAAGGATGAGAAGGTCTTGTAAATAATCAAATGTTTAGCAAGAGCATCTAAATGTTATTTATATTATATTCCAGAGAACTTCACAATTTCCTTTCCAGTATAGCTTATATAGGGGGTGGGGGGGGGGGGGGGGTGTGTGTGTGTGTGTGTGTGTGTGTGTGTGTGTGTTTTAAATCTTACTTTTTGAAATTTATGGCTGCCAATTTTGTTTGATACATTTTTGCAGTAAGAATTGTTGCATATGTGTATATAATCTTTTTTAGTAAATGCACAGTTATTAATTTTTAATCTTTTAAGTAAGTTTCTAGCATGAAGCCAGAAAAATGTTTCCCTTACAAAATATTTTTTTTCTTCTCCAATAGTTTATTAAGCTTATTAAATCTGCTTTGCTCTCTGTTTTATTTTTTGTTGTTGTTGCTATTGATTTAAATATTTAAACAAATGTTCATTTGAAATTTCCAGTAGCAGAAAGCATTTCTCTCTGAGGAATGGATTTTCAAAGCTATGTGTGTGTCTAGAACATGGTTTTATGCACGGGAATAGCTGTTATAAAATATCTCGGGGGGGGGGAGGGGTTACAGTGCATATTTCTGTGCATTTTCTTTCTTCATGCACTGAGGAGAGGCATTCTGAGGGGGAGGGGGGCGCATTTGGGGCTTACATGTGTAACACACATAATACCTCTGCAAAATTGTTAACTTCCCTTTCAGCTACACTGAAGGCTCTGTACAAGTTCTTCCAAGGGGTCTTGAGGCTGATTTGCTTTGCTGTATTGGTGCAGTTCTTAATAAAGATAATGTAACCCTTTTTCCAGGATTGTCTCTATTTCCCAGGGCACATTAAATGATTTGTACAGCGCAGCTAGCTGCTTTGCTTTTTTCCCAGCTCTTCTGATTCCAAGGGGGTGGGTCCTTTTTGTGGGGGTGAAGGCTAACCTTCTTGGCCCAATCATTAGTGATCTCCCGTTTCTGGGCTGCCATAGCTCTTGGGTGCAGGTAACTCAACAGACCAATTGTGACTCACAGGCTGGGTGTTCAAATAATATTTTGCTGGGAATTGTAATGATGCAATCAACATGTATTGAAAAACGAAAGTCCATTTACACCCAGGTTTGATAGAAACGTTAGAGTACAGGAGGTTTACAGTTCTTTTCCTGTACAAGTGTTGAGATATTGGTTCCCTTCATTTGGGAAGAGTGGGTATCCCAATGTGGCCAGAGTGTCCTAGCTGTGTGTAAGGTCCCTGATCTCTACCTCGCATGGCCTGAATTCCAGCCTAGCTATGATCCTGCAGCCCGGGGTGGAGACTCTGACTGGAGGGTCTCCAGAGGCTCCTCTTTTCTTCTCTCAAATGCAGATCTCATGGGATCTTTCTGGGGGAAAGGCCTAGTCTGGGCAAGGAAGGATTTCACTTATACCAGTAGGTGGTATAAGTGAAATCAAACAGGACTCTCGTGGTGGTCTCTGCAAACCCCTCTTAGCTGAATGCAAAAGGTAAGCAGATTCTTCCTGCACTCCTGAGGGGGGACTTCTGACTTCCAGGAAGGGCAAGTCTGTACAGTCCCAAAAGCATACTAAAGTAGGAAAACAGACAAAAACTCTTCTCAGGTCCTTCTTCCCTCCAGCCTTTAATACAAAGCACTGGCAGGGCTGTATCTTTCTAGGGTGGGGCCTAACTCAGAGAGCACACAGAAAATACTTCCTCCCTCGTTGCAACCACAGCCACACTGCCCTCACTACTCCTAGGCTCACCCTCCCTTACCAGAAAAGGAATTCACCGCCTAGGCCAGAGCTTTCCAAACCTGTCCTGGGGACCCCACAGCCAGTCGGGTTTTCAGGATATCCACAATGAATATGCATGAGAAATATTTGCATACCATGGAGACTCAGCATATGCAAATTTATCTCATGCATAATTCATTGTGGATATCTTGAAAATCCAACTGGCTGTGGGGTCCCCAGGACAGGTTTGGAAAGCTCTGGCCTAGGCAAACCTCAAGGGGAGGTGCCTTGGAGAATATGTTACTCCTAGATATTAACTAAGGTCATCTGGTAGAGACCAGGGTGTCTCTATTACAATAATGTCCGCACCAATTGAACTGTTTCCAACTTAATGCATTTCTTTGGTAATACGGCAAGATGTTGGGATGCTGACTTGGATAATTACTGGTATTTCTTTGCATTCAAAGCACTTAATTCACTGTTTGAGCAAGATGTTACTTGGTTGTACTTTCTCAGTTCTGATCTTATTCTCATGATTAATTTGCGCAGCATTTCAGGTACCTGTCCACTCACAGCATTTATTCCCTTGCTCTCTCTCTGTACGCACATAAATGTTCTTTTTAACAGAGATCTTTTCACCTGGAAGTTTCACATAATACTGTGTATGATCTCCTCTGGGAGCAATTAGAAGCTCTACCAGAGAGCTGGGTTGGTGAAAACAGCTACCATTGCGTGAAACACCACTAGCTGCAGCTTCCTTCCTCTCAGCTCTTGCTCTCTGAATCAAATTTTGTACCACTTCCCTCAGACTGGCCCAAATTTGTCTTCTACCTGGGGGTGACTGAATTATACCAAAGGCGTTAGTATCAGTGGGATACACATTCATACTTTTATATTATAAAAAGAAAGGAGGTGATTTTCAAAGGAGTTATATGTGTAAAAGTAGCAATTAAAAAAAAAAACATTTACATGCCTAAAACCTTTTGACAATTCAGCAGGAGTGAATTTTCAAAGGAATTACGCACGTTAAAGTTTCAATTTTTAAAAGCCCATTTAAGTATGTAAAACCTAGTTTTACGTGCAGAAATCCTTTTTACCTCATATGTGCATACATATATCCGCACAAGTTATGCCTGCAGCACACTTTGTAGGTGTGAGTTTGTGCACTTACCAGGGCATTTACCTGGGAATTTTCAAAGTGAATTATGCCCATAAATTGGCTTTGAAAATGTGAAGTAAGGTCTGCATGTAAAATTTACAAGCAGACTTTACCCTTATCTACAAATTATGAAATTACTCTCCAAAACTTATCTACTTATGAGTAATATTGAATTTGTAATCTCTGTTACCTCCTGAAGATGTATGGTCAGGTACTATAATGTTAGGCTTCATACAGGAATAAATCTATATTGCTTAATCAATCTGGTCTTTAGCTTATCACATATGGCTGAATTTCAGTGTGACCTAATGATATCCGAACTAAATACAAATTGTACCTATAATTCCTTTACATTATCCTCACCATCTTTAAAAAAAAAAAAAAAAAGATTCTCACAAAGGGGCAGATTTTCAAAAGGTTACGCGCGCCGGGCGTATTTTCAAAAGGCCCGGTGTCGTGCGTAAAGCCCCGTGACACGTGTAAGTACCGGTGCTTGCAAAGGGGCGGTCCAGGGGCGGGGCGTGGGTGGGGCAGGGCCAGAGACCTCCGACTCAGCGGCCATTTGCCACTGTGTCAGAGGATTGCGTGCCAGCAGGGTGCCGGCGCGCGCAACCTGCGCCTGCCTTTAGGCAGGCACAAAAGGTTTGACAAGAATTATGGAGGGGATTAGAGTAGGGCTAGGGAGAAAAGCTTAGGGGAAGGGGAAGGGGTGGGAAGGTTAGGTTAGGGGGGAGGGAATGGGGGAAGCCCGCGGACGTCGGCACGCACAAGGTGCACTAGTGTGCACCCCCTTGTGCACGCGACCCCCAATTTTATAACTTGCGCGCAAAGTTATAAAATCGGGCGTACATGTGTGCGCAGCAGGTAGCACGCACACATGTATGCCCGCACGCTGGTTTGAAAATCTACCCCAAAGTGTACACCTCAATGAAAAGTTGTGTTTCTTTTTTGTTTGTTTTGCTCAGCTCTTATTTTTCTGTTGTTGTTTTTTTTTGTTTTTTTTTAAGTATTTAGGGAGAGGCAATCTTCAAACTTCAGGCACTCATGCAGTCCTCAGGTACTTTCACCTGGAAGCTTTGCACCAGTTCGTAAAGGGAAAGTATCTGTACACTTCTTTAAAAATTGCTCTGAGGAAACAGAACCCACAGACGTACCCGCAGAATAAGCAGCTGCAAGCGTTTTTCATTGAGAATAATGTGAATAGATTTGAAAATACAATCTTCCTGTGTTATTTTCCTTTCCCCAGCTAAATGCATTTCTGGTAATGCTCCTCTTTATGCAGGTAAAGGTGAAACAAGGTAGGGGAAGGGCAATTTTTGACAGCCTACTTACCTGGATAAATTGATATTTATCCTTGTGAATCCATTTTAAAAATATTGCAGAACTCACACAAAATAGCTATACTATGGGAAATGACTACTTACTTATACACTCATGATATTTAACCTAGACTTCATAATGATAACAACGTTCAAGGAGTAATGCAGGTTGAATCTGCATACAAATCGCATTATAGGCAGATATCCACATTTTCAACTTTGCAAATAGTGAGGTGAATTTTCAGAAAGTTATGTGTATAAAAATTAGCATGCATAAGTAGCAGCAGCTCGCGCACGTGCTATTTCATAAACATCAAATATACGCGTGTATTTTTGCTTTCTCATGACATACATGCACATAAAAAGGGAGTGGTCTAGGGGAATTCTGGGGCAGGGCCAACATTTATTCCTAAGTTGCTGTTTTTAAAAGTCGCGCGCAGATTTGCCAACTTACTCATGTAATTTTGCAGCAGTTAATTATCTTGCAAAAGTGATATTAAACCTGTTTATTGGGTACCATTGGCTGGGTGAACTGTGAGAAGTTCAGGCTGAAGAACCAGGAGGGTCTCGATGAAGCACTAGGTGAATTGGTGGAGTGAATGGTAAAACTGATAATATCAATTACATGTGCATGTTTTAAAATATACTGCCTTAGGCACACAAATCCCAGTTTACACAAGTTCTACTTTATTTTTGTGTGTAAAATATATGTGCAAATATTTTTTTAATTGGTAAGAAAATGTGCATGTACAATTCATTGAAATATTTACATTCAATGCATTGAATGTATTCACAAGTAAGCATATATAAGCGCATATGTTGTGGAGTAAAGATACACACGGCCATACATATGCCAAATATGACACTGAGTGCAGTTGTTTGAAAGTTATCCATTGTGGGGCAGATTTTCAAAGGGTTACGTGTGTAACCCCCGAAAAGCTGCCCCTTCCACCCCCTGCGTGCGCCAAGCCTATCTTGCATTGGCTCAGCGGCACGCGGAAGCCCTGGGACGCGCGTAAGTCCCAGGGCTTTCCTGGGGGCGTGTCAGGTGGTGTGTCATGGCCGGTGTGTCATCGGGGGCGGGGCCACGGCCGTGGTTCCAGCCCAGGGGTGTTCCGGAGGCATGGCCGTGGCCTCCGGACCAGCCCCTGGACCGGAACATGGTGCGCCGGCAGCCGGCCCGGCGCGCACAAGTTATGCCTGCCTCGAGTAGGCGTAACTTTTGAAATAAAGGTAGGGGGGAATTAGGGCCGGGGGTGGGTTAGATAGGGGAAGGAAAGGGAAGGTGGGGGGCGCTGGAAAGAAAGTTCCCTCTGAGGCCGTTCCGATTTCGGAGCGGCCTCGGAGGGAATGGAGGCAGGCTGCGCGACTCGGCACGTGCAGGCTGCCGATTTTGCGCAGCCTTGCGCACGCCGACCCCGGATTTTAAAAGATACGCGCGGCTACGCGTGCATCTTTTAAAATCTGGCGTACTTTTGTTTGCGCTGGTTGCGCGAACAAAAGTACACGCGTGCGTACTTTTTAAAAATCTGCCCCGAAGTGCGCATCCTTCACTCTATAAGTTTTCACATTCGAAAAAGAAGCATTTTGGTAATCGTGGTTTAGGAGGGACTCCAATATATGCACCTATCCTGCATTTTTACATGCTTTGTGTGCTGTCTTGCCATTTGTGTAAACACATTTTTACCGAGCATCTGCAGTGGGTGCTCATTTTGATGTCTCTCTCTTCCTCCCTTGCTGCTCAGACTGCTGTAGCTGCATTTCCATGCTGACTTGGGCTGCATTTTACCACTCTTCTAGCACAGGTTTGGGATATTATTTCTAGGCACTGCAGTGCTCTGGGGTTGCCGTGCACATTTTTGGGGACTTTAATGTGGGGCTCTATGACCTGTTTCCCCACTATGGGTGGCTGTCTATTCCAGAATAGGGAGTGGGAAAGGAGATACCCACCTGCAAGGGTCTGTAGACCCCTAGGTCTACAGACCTAGAATCAGGGTTTGGGGCTTAACGAAGGAGTGTTTGTCAGATATTGGTTTAATAAAACTCTACCAGGAGTTAAAAAAGAATTTGGAAAATCATGACTAAACTGCTTGGTAATCTGACCTTGTAAGATTGGCAAAAACATGTTCAGAAACATATAAAGTTGAGAGTGCAAAAACACAGCTGTAGGAAACAATAGCTTATTTAGTGCCTATTTGGCACCAAAGCAATAAACATCAATTTTTGTTTTTTCATCAATCTTCCTTAATGTCTGTCCTAGATTGCGAGGTCCTTACCTATGCCTTGAATTTGTCCCAAAGATAGCTCTCCACAGAGGGTGGATGCATAGTTGAGCAGTAATGGCTGAATCCTAAAAGCTGGGCATAGGGAAATAAACCTCAAATGTGCGACCTTGGTGCACTTACCTCTGGCCATTCCAGGCCTGCACACAAATGGTCTTGGAGGTGCAGGTACAATACTTGTTTCAAGTCCTTTACCTAGAAAGGCAAAAACATAAAAACATACAATAGAAAGTGACAGCAGGTAAGGACCATCCAGTCTGCCCAATGTTATTCCTAGTATATAACCAAAAGAGGTAATTGCCAAAGGAAAAAGAAATTTTCAAAAGCCCATATACTTATGTTCATTGTACTTAACACGGGTAAAACCTATGATAATTATTTATTGCAAGTAGGTTATGCTTTATGAAAACTATAAATCGAATTGACGCTAAACAAGAAATGAACTATAATGTTGCACATGCACAATAAAGCTACAATATACAGAAAGTAAAGAACATGGTAGACCCAAATGACTTCATTTTGGTAAAGACACATGTATCTTTTCATATGGAAATATTATTGAATCTCTGGGGAACTGAATATTTTAACACATAGGGGCAGATTTTCAAAGAGATACGCTTGTAACCCCCGAAAAGCTGCCCCTTCCATCCCCTGCACGCGCCGAGCCTATGTTGCATAGGCTCGGCGGTGCGCGCAAGCCCCGGGACGCGCGTAAGACCCGGGGCTTTCCTGGGGGGCGTGTCAAAGTTGCTACAATATAGGCTATTAAATTGTCAATGATCTATGCAAGCACAAAGTTATGCATGCATGGACAAAGAATGAAAAATGTGATGCAGTAAGCTCAGGGCAACTGGCTACTGTATTTTGAAGGGGGGGGGGGTCAAACAGAGAGCTCTGCCAATTTGCCTCTTCCTCTCACGTCACCTCCATCTTGGATTTGCTTTCCTCTCACAACTCTCTATTGGGCCTGTCATTGATTATTAAGTCAAGTATATGAACAGGAGTAGGGAGAACAGATAGTGAGAAATGGGTGGTGGAAGGCAATAAATGCAACATGCTGTAATTGCATAAATTTTTATTGGAGATTTCGCCTTGAAGGATAGTTGTTCAGATAGATAGTGAAAATCTGTTTTATCATTAAAAAAATCAGAAAGCTATGGGAAAAGACTTGTTCAGCCTAGTTTCTCTCCTCACTAATTAGAAGTGGATTTTTCAAGACCTGAAATATTATATATAGTATCTGAGGAGTTAAAATTATCATGGTCAGCTAAACTCTGCATATTATAATCATTTAATGGAGAGCTAAAGGGAAGGCTACCTTCAAAATCTGCCTGCTGTGAAGAAATAACCATGATGCTTCAACAAACACTATTAATGTTAAACATGTATTTTCCAGCTTATCAATTCGTCATTTTTGAAAGGCATTTTCATAGCATGGTCATTTATTCTTTCAATTAAATACTGGTTAGCAATCATAAGAAATACAACACAGTCTGATACTAAATTGTTTTTCTACTCTTTCCTCCTTTCTTGCTTCCTCTCTCATACTGAAGGTTAGATCATGGTTTTTTATGTAGTTTTAGTAATTTGTATGTACTGTATGTATGCCTTTTCTCGCAGATGCACGTGTTTTATAATTTATTTATTTATTTTATTTATTTATTTAAAACTTTTCTATACCATCATTAAGATAGATACCATCACAACGGTTTACAATAAGGCACATAAATTAATGTTGATAGTTGTATCGAATTATATCAATTAAATGATTATGAAGCACGTTTAATAACCTTATAATATCTATGAAAGCATCAGGGACTTTTAGAGAGAACACCAAAAAACTTTGAATCATCCTTTTAACTTGAAAGACTAAGACCAACGGGCTCCCGTCTTGTCAATGTGTAAGGCTGCTAAGCTATTGCTATTCATGGAGTTCCATTCGCTCAAAATAATTTTGGCTTCTGAAAGGTAAACAATGGAAAATATCTTAGGATGTTTTGGAGATATTCCTCAGAAGAAGAACATATTTGTCATAATCCGAAAAAAAATAAGGTAGAATGCCCAGGAAGAAGAGCCCCCATGAACACGTCATTAACAAGCTTAGATTTAGGCCAGATTTCAATTGCAGCCCAGCTTGCTGTCAATGAATGGCTTGTATGTGAGACCAGTGTATTCTAGAGGTGCTAGAGTGGAGAATGAAAAGTCCTTATTTTGCAAAGTTCACAAGCTTTCCATAGGAAGGCCATGGTTCTTCTTGATGTGAAAGGCTGATTATAAGAGAGGGAGGGCAGAGCACAGCATACAAAGGGAAGGAGAGATTTTCTTTTTTCAGCATTCTTGTGAATGAATCTTCCATAAACTTTGTCAAACAGTGTGTGCAACGTTATGATTGTATTTTTTTTTTAACAGTAATGTAAAGATTTCAGTGTTTTGGGGTTTTTTTTTTAAAAAAAATTTCTTCATTTTTTCCAATGGTGCTGAACTTCAAAAGTAGTTTTGAGCATGCTTAAAAGTCAGTTTGGTATTTGAGGTGTGAGCAAATGTTTTTGGTTTCTTGCCTATACGGTGGTTTGGAGCTGACATCATGGAAGGATCATGCTCAATGTGCTAAACCTATCCAATAACACATACATGGCACAGAAATTATATAAAATAAAAATGCTTCTGTAAAATATAAATCAAAATAATTTTGAGAGCAATTTTCTTGGTTAGGTCTTCTATCAGAGAAGCTGCATTACTAAGTGGTTAGATTTACCAGTGGCAAAAAAAAAAAAAAAAAAGGGTGATCCTGGAGGCAGAGATAGTTTGGGGAGGAAAAATATGTGCATAGATGTCTTTTTCAAATGTACACACACATTTTCGAGCATGCACCCCCAACAATAGTATACAAGGTCAGCGTAGGTTCCCTTTGCAAAATGGCTACAAGCCATGACATTACAAATGTTTCCACTGAGCCTGCACCTAACTGGGTTACTGAGAAATGCCCCCTTGGATGCTTCGCCCTCTTCCAGTAGTGGCATGCTTGGACTGTAAGGACATCAATCCTTTGGAGATGTCTTTTGGAAGGGGGGCAGTATAGTGCCACCAAAATCATTTTTTGGTTCGAACTCTCTGTAACCTAAGGATGAAGAAGATCTGATGAAAGAGCGGTAACCCATCAACATGTGTTGAAAGGAGCATATCAAATATGTGACTTCCTAAACCAGGAGCTGCATTACAGCTTGCATGCATGTGATGTTGAAATATTAACAGCGGGCAGGCTGGTATGATCTTATCCCAACTACAATATAACTCTCTGCTTTTATTGGCAGAATATTAGGGGTGTGCACTAAAAAGATTTGTTTCATTTTCTGTGGGGGTTTTCCATTTTCTTTGCTATTTATTCCTGTTCATTTTGTTTATTTCTAATGAATGAAACATAAAAATGAACTGGGGGGAAAAATGGAAAAGAAGGAACCTAAGGGCCAGATTCTCTCCTTCCCCTTCCAAACAATATTCAGCAACGCTGAAATTGTACAATGGAACCTGCTTGGACACCTACACCCCCACCTATTAGCCTCTTGGATGTGTCAATAGCTGTGGCTTGCTTAGCTAAGTATATAAAATGCAAAAGTTTAAAAAATATTTTGAAAAAAAAAATTAGACTGAACTGTTTGGGAGGGTAAGGTGGTGGTGATGATTAAACAAAGGCACCTGGTGCCTACTGTAGAGGTAGCCATGTATGAAATTTACCACTTACCTCCCTTAAATGTTCAGCTTTTCCTATTGTTGGAGAAGAACATTTTTGTATTTTGGGAGTGTTTGCTATATTTATATATTTTTCCAGGACACATCAGCCTTAATCAAAGGGCCAAGAAATATGAAAGGCAGCAGTCACTTAGAGGCAGCAGCAGAAAAATTGTCAGGGGAGGAATAGAGATGGTGTAGCAAAAACAGAGGGTTGCATAGTAACAAAAATCATAGACATAATTGCAAAAACAATCATTAAAATCCAGAGGGGGCGAAGAAGGTACCCATGTCACCAGGTATATCAAGTCCTGTCTGTCTGCGTGGCTTGCCTACATGTAGATAAGGTGAACTGTGCAGAAGCAGAGGGTGAGAAGGCCTTCCTTCCAGATGACTCACTTTTCCTTTGAAATTGATACAGGTAGTGGCCGTATTTCCATGGGTTCTCCCATGAGAGCCTCATTTTAAAGCAAAACCACTTGCATGAGTACTGTGCAATTAAGATGCCCTAAACACAATATTAATAGGTAAGTGGAGATGAAGCCTATATGTACATAAGAATTGCCATACTGGATCAGACCAAAGGTCCAACAAGCCCAGTATCCTGTTTCTAACAGTGGCCAATACAGGTCACATGTACCTGGCAGGATCCCAAAGCGTAGATAGATCCCATGCTGCTTTTCCCAGGGATGAACAGTGGATTTGTCCCAAGTCCACCTTAATAATGGTTGATGGATTTTTTTTTACTTCCAGGAACTTGTCCAAACCTTTTTTAAACCCAGCTACACTAACAACTGTCAGCACATCCTCTGACAATGAATTCCAAAGTTTAATTACGGTATATGTTGAATAAAAAAAATATTTTCTCCTTTTATATCTCCTTTGAATGTCCCTTAGTCTGTATTTTTTTTTTTTTGAAAGAGTAAACAACCGATGCAAGTTTGCCTGTTCCACTGCACTTATTATTTTATTGGCCTCTGTCGTATCTCCCCTCAGCCATCTCTTCTCCAAGCTGAAGACTCCTAACCTCTTTAGCCTTTGCTCATGGGGAATCATTCCATTCCCTTTATAATTATGGTCGCCTTCTGTGTACCTTTTCTAATTCTGCTATATCTTTTTTGAGATGCAGTGAACAGAACTGCACACGATACTCAAGGTGTAGTTGCACTGTGGAGCGATAAGAGGCATTATGTTTTTCTCTGTTTCATTCTCCACTCCTTTCCTAATAATTCCTAGCATTCTATTTACTTTCTTGTAGATAAAAGAAGACTATATTTTCCACATGCTCTTTTTGCTCAGGGATGATTTGTGTAAGTCTGTTGTGAGCTATATGACCAGCCTAGCATTGCATGAGTTGAGTGGTGCTGAATAACAGAAAGGCATCCTTTGCCAGCTGAGTAACCATTGTTATATTCTTTATCAGTGAGAGAACATGAGCAATTAAGGGAGAAGGCAGAAATCAAACATGCTTTATATCTTCCTAAGCCATTAAGGGTTTTTTTTAGATGAAGAAAATAAGCTGCTTGCTATATCTAGATGGCTAAAACATAACCATCCACACTTAAGCCAGGCACCCTAATGAAAACCAACCCCTTAACCCTCAGTAAAGATATGACTTGTGCAATTTGCTCTCTCTGTAGTGATGCGCTGTCCACACAGAATTGTTTCCACCTGCCAGATCCACTCTGCAGGACTCTGCTTTCTTCTTGCTGTTGAGTTGGCCCTATTTCAGACCTGGGCCTTAGGCTCCGTGTTGGAGATAATGAAGTCTCTGGCGTAAACATACTTGAAATTTAGGTTTCCAAACTGAGTCCTACCTCCTCTGGCCTCATCCGATTACACTTGAAGACTTTATCAAGTAGGCTGTCACTGGGCTTCTCCTCAAGCCCTTATTCTGCTGTCCAGAAGCATGCTCATTCGGACAATGCTTAGAGCGGTGGTTCCCAAACCTGTCCTGGGGACCCCCGGTCAGGTTTTCATTATCCACAATGAATATCAATGAGATAAATTTGCATGCAATGAAGTCAGTGTTCAAAGCCCAACCAGAATCATTGGATGTTTTCAAACATTGTAATCCACCTAGCACGAGCATCTTGCTATAGGCAGAATAAAATCCTTTTTAAATAAATAAATAAACTTCAGCTTGAAGAATTCCCATTCCATTGCTATTTGCCTCCACTTCCTTTAGGGCAGCATGAGAACATCATAGTTTATAAACCTCTCAGCCTCAAAAAAAAGTTGTAAATGCACTCTGCAAACCATTAGAAAACGGATAGCCTCCAGTCTCTCTGGCATTTGCAGCCACTCCACCATTGACTGCAGTCAACTCCCTTCTCCATCTCTGAGTCAGCATTCCCCGCTCTTCAATTTCACCTGTGTGCTGGGAGTCCCTGCCCTCTCTCTCCTGAGACCCCTCCCCCAGAGCCTCTCTCTCAATCATTGCAGGTGATGAGCATTGCCCACAATCTCTTGAGGAATTGTAGTTTCCCCCCATCATCTCTCTTCTTTCCTCCCCAAGAGATAGATACTCCATTACACTCTCATAAATGTTTTCTAACATGGTAACATAGAATTGACCTCAGATAAAGACCAAATGGTCCATTCATTCTGCCCACCAAGTTTCTTATGGTAGCAACTGCTGCTCTGTGCAGGTAAGCCCCATGTTTCTATTAAGGTAAGGATAGTAACTGCCGCTCCATGCAGGATACCCCCAAGCCTTATGTTAAGGATAGTAATACCAATGGCACCAATTGTATTATTTCAAATTACTGATCATTAAAATTGTATCTTTAAATTACTGCATGTGACCACATTGGTTTACATAGACGTAGTGATTTTTTTTTGTCTTGCGATTCTGTATATGCTCATATAGCACACATGCTGTAGTGCAGTATTTGCATATAACGTTTGATATACTTTTCCTGTATTCATGCAAGATTATAACAAGCTTTATCTTTTACCATATGTGTATTTCAGAGGATTCCAAATTGCTCTATAATTGTGCTGGCCTTCTCAATTACTTTTCCTTCATTTTAATGTCCACGATTTAATTGTTTTACTTTCCCCAGAAATAGATTTAGCTATAATTATGGCCCAGTTCACAATAAGTGTCACTGTAAAATACTTATTATGTTCTAGAACCTTATCCATCTCAACAGAGAAAAAAGAAAATCGTGAGTCTCATTTCCCCCAGCAGTTTCCTCCTGCTCCTTTGGGCTTCCAGATCAACTAGAACCAGCATCCATTGGGCTGCGGTGTCACCTTGAGACTTCATTTGGTACTCCCCAGGGATATTTCCCTGCTTTTCTATCCCCCTCCCTACTCAGCCCATCCATTGCAAGGACAGTTCTCAGCCAGGGACCCCAAACTGCACTTCCCTCTGGGACCCAGCTAATGTGGACCCTGCTGCTGCCGCTGTGGTGCGAGGGGCCCAGGGGTTGTGAACACTGCTTCCATGGCATCTCTAGCCCCAGCCCCAACCTGCCTGGAGAGCAGACGCCAGGCTCAGGAAACAAAGCCAAGTCTTCTGCACGCTGGTACACAGCTTTTGTCACTTAATCCGCTTCTGGGCTGGCCCCAGAATTTGGTGTTGCTATTGCAATATTGTAAAAGTGCAATTTGAAAGCAGCAGCTTTTGATAAGGATAACCATTTTTAGTCATGCAATTCTGTTTCTGTATTACGGGTGCAATTTCATTTTCATTTGCAATTACTGTAGCAAAAACCATTGCAAGGGAAGCTGTACATTACAGTACTTTGTGTTGGTACGGAGCGGAAGACATATCCATGCTGTGCTTTTTATGTAATAAAAGAGCAACTTCTGTTGCAAGACCGTGGCGACTGCACTCTTTCTACAGCTTCGAGAAGGACATTAAATAGAATTTGTAGAGACTCCCAGCAAGACTTTACAGAGAAATGGACATGGAGGGAAAAAGTAAAGAATGATGGGTCAACATTTATCCAGTGCCACATAGACTACAGGATGAAAGAGCACTAATGAGTCAAGTGCTGAATTTCTCCTCTCTTGCCCTGAAAATAATAAATTCATTTGCATTATTTGCAGGATTTGGCAATGCCTCATGGAGAAAACAAGCAAACACTTTCTCACCGAGGGGCCAATGTACTAAAGTGTGCCAAATTTTGTGCAGGTTGCAATTTTACATGTGTAGGTTTTCCACAGGGACTCATGTGCAAACAGCCCCAGTAGAAAATCTACATGCAGAAATTTCTTATAGACAGCATGATAGAAAAGATAACCAGCGTGCAAAGGCCTTTTCACAGGTATTTTAGCACTACAAACGTAGGCCTGGATTCATCATTCCGCTATAAACATAGTGGCCAGTTTTTGCCCACCGTGGTTGCAACCGCACCGCATACTATTGCCCCCATAGCGCCACTGAAAAAGGTGGTGTTATTTCCGGTGCTACTGCCAACGATAACGTCTAAAACATTATCGCCCGCAGCTGTACCGGAAAGAACATTTTTCTAACCCTGCCCAAACCCCACCCTAACCCCTCCCCTTTCCCTCATTTAAATGCTAACATCACAATCCCCATCGCGGTTTTAAAGAACGACCCCCATAATAAGCTGCTTTGCATGATTTTGCATTGCAGCAACGCATTAACAATTGCATGTGCATATACTTTTGCGAGAGTAAACTTATGCGTGTAGGCTTACTACATTCAAAGCCCCCCCCAAAAAAACTTCCAAAAGACTGTTTCACATGTAAAAAGGGGAAAATGCACCCAAGCCCAGTTTAGAGGACAAATTACCATTTTTAAGTACAAAGTGGACTTTGCAAAATTCAGTGTGCATCAGCCTCCTAGTATTTACTGTTGTCATATCAGATACTTAAAGACCAGTGTGAACATGAAGCAGTTCCTGAATACTGCGGTAAATCTGAAAATGAAACTACTTGGTTGTATATGTAGTACTGAGCAGTACTTTCACAGATACAGCTATTTCCTCTAACGTGTAAACTTCAGGGTCAATCTACAGTCAAAAATAATTTGTTAGGGGAAATATCGAAAAAATGCTTACTAGGCATGTTAATGCCTCTAATTTCTTAATTTTCTCTAGTTATGGCTACAATCCCTGTCAGAATGGACAAACACATCTAGATTGTGTTTGTGATGACATTTACAGATGTGTCTAAGGTTTCTGGAAGAAATAACATAGCACAAATACCGTGATTATGTATAATTGCATTATTCCCTTTAATGCTGATGACTGCAAGCTGCAGTCAATGTTCCCTCTAAGAATGGGTTGCTGTGAGCATAAAATTCATAGACTTTGTATCAAATAAAGTCATGCTCAAAGGATAATGAAACGAAATATTTTTGCTCACGAGCAACCCAATCCTTAGAGAGAACATTGTTTATAAGTCTAAAGGGCTTTGTTCTGTTAACCACAGTAGGTGGTATATTAGTATTCTAGGGCATGGTATCATACTTGCATTGCTGCCATGTCATAAGTAAGCCTGCTGCTGTTTGAGTCCTGAGGGGTCTGTTCTACTTCTCAGTGAAGGATTTGCAGTTACCGAGATATTTGTGTGTGTGTGTGTGTACGTGGAAGAGGAAGAGAACTGAGTGAGTGTGCATGTATGTGAGTGTCTGGGAAGTGAATAAAAGGAATGAGAGTGCGTGTGTATATATGTTTGTGAGAATGAGCATGTATATGTGAGAAAGAATATGAGAATGAATATGCAAGTGTGTATGTGAGAAGGTTTGTGAGTTCAACGTGAGTTCAGCATGGTTTCAGCGTCCAACTTATTTAAGAAGTGAAAGCACATTATTGTGGTTGTGGCTGGTTTTATTTGTATGGGGAGATGATTTGAAGTCCTCCGCCCGGTAAGAGAAATTTATCGTAAGCGGCTGCTCCTGCAGTAGTTGGTGATATCGGGTTGCATCCTCGCTTGTCTACTGTTACTATTTTAGAAGACCGGCGGTAATTGGAAGTGAGTTGGGTTAATCCGCCCTCAATAGTGGTATTTTGAGAGACTGATCTGACGGGGGATTGTGGATACAAAGCGCATTTTGAGATTAGAATCTGAGTGTGAACAAGAATTTATTCCCGAGGATATCAAATTGTGTTAAGGACTTCCCCTGAAGAAGCCCTGTTAGGGCGAAACAAGGCACCTTGTTGGGGTGAATACTGCTGGGGGTGAACTTCGCTGGAATAGGGTGATAAAACATCATGGGAGTGGAACTAATATATAGTTAATAATTTTTGGAGTGGCATATTACATATTTGTATAGAAGTATTAGTGAAGTAATACATATATAATGCAATGTAAAGACTGCATTTTAGATTCAAATATAAGTTAACAGCATTGTAATTCTGGGGATGCAATATAGTAATACATGGGATGTATACAATAATGAATGAATATTGAATTTTGAATTGGATTTTATGGGTGGGTTTGAATTTTAGGTGTATGAATGAGTGTGAATGTGGTTTTGGGATATTTAAGAAATAGGGATATTTAAGATATAAGGATTTGATATATGTGTAGAAGTTTCAATATCACTGTATGACGTAAACATGACATGTCCACAGTCACAAGATGGATGAGGTTCTCCATCTTGATTGATTAAAATGTTTATTTCATACAGATTGCATATATGGGTTAAGTGCAATATGAATAAAAAATTTTGAAGAATATTATGCTATGTGTTGTATGGAATTATACATTTGATGTGAAATACTTGACATTGTAGCAATTTGCAATTGTATTACATTTATTGTTATTGATTCCTAGAGTGTGATGATGTTGTATTAATAAGGGGGATCTATAATATATTCCTCATAATATTGTACCACATTCCCAAAGATAACATATGCCAACCACTAAAAATTCAAAATACATTTTTTTTTTTACCTTTGTTGCTTGCTCTTATTTTTTTAATCGGTTGGTCCCAGGCTTTTTTTTTTTCGCCACATTCCCTTTCTCAGTCTCTTTTTTTCTTTCTCCACCTGTCTTTCTACCTTCCTCCCTCTATTCACACCCACACACTGGCAGTCTTATACACATATATCCCGATGCACAGGCTGTCACTCAGCCCCACACATATTCGCACTCAGGCTCACCCAACCACCCTCCCACGCAGGCTCTCAAAATCCACCTCCACGCACACACAGAACCTCTCACCCACCGGCAAACACCCAGGCTCTCACCCACCCACAAGCTCTTATCCTCACCCCCACACAAACAAAGGGAGGTACCCACATACAGGTAGTCACACATACACCTCCACCCATTGGATCTTACCCTAGCCACACACACACAATCACCCACCCACCCCCATACACACACAGGTTCTTAACCCCCACATACATACAGCCTCTCTCACACACACACACCCACAGCATCTCACGCACCCAGGAAGTCATCCACACCCCTCCCCACACACAGACACAGCCTGGCTTTCACACCTAGGTGCTCATCCACACACACCCATCCACACACACACACACAAAGGCAGTTACCACCCTACCACCTAGGCTTTCACCCAGCCACACACATACATACAGGGCCTGGGCCTTGTCTTCAGCTGCAAACAGGATGGAGTCACTAGTGGCCTCCACATCTTCTCTTGCTCGCTCTCACTTCAGCCACCACGGGACAGTCTTCTTGGTGGCCTGCTGAGTTGTGGGGTGAGTGGCAGCAGGAGTCGCATTTATCCAAATGTCATCTCCTACTGCCATGAGGCTGATCTCCTGGCAAGAGCTAGCCCCACGGCAGCAGGAGATGACATCGGGATAAACGTGACTCCTGCTGCCTGGGAGGAGATGTGATGCCACTGATTGGATCAGGCAGGGGAGGAACTAAAAGCTGTGCGTGGCCACACATGCATGCAGCTTAGAGGCAAGTGTTTATAAACCTTTCTGGCAAAAAGACATTCACCATCTTGGGTGAATAAAAATAATTACATTTCATATTTTTAAAAAACACAGCTCAAGGGCCCTGTGTATCTTGGCGAAACTGCATAAGCCACAAAGGCTCAGTATTTAGACTGGCATCCATTCCAAATTGCATAATAGATTTGTAACTTCACTACAACATGCAAGAATCCCATTATCTTTTTCCTGATAGGCAGAGTCACTTTGCCGAAAACATCAACATGTGGAACTGGATGGAGACAGAAAATATTCTGAACCTGATGTCAACTCAAACCTAAACACATTTACCCAGCCTTCAAACATCGTTTAATATGCTTTGTTTAATATGGCCAGAAATATTTGAATACCACAATTTCATAGACTTTAATGTGGTGAGAAAATGAGAAAAGAGTTAAAAGCACATATATATTAATAAATGTGTGACGGAGATGTTCTACGAAAGGAAGAGCTGGCTTACACAAAATTATGGCAACAATTCCTGTCTTATTCTATTGTAAAAACTTTCTCTTGCTCTTATTTATTTATTTATTTATGAGAATCAAATTCTTCATAAATAAGGCCTCTGCACTCCACAGCGATTAAACTTACTTTCCTCTCTATTCCTCCTGGGACTGTATGCACGGAAAGCACTAGACAGCCTGCAGGGGCGGGGCAAGGCAACCTGCTGCCTGAGGCAAGGGATGAAATGGCGCCCCTCCCCCATTGTGCAGGGTAGGTGGGGGGTGGGAAGGGTCCCCCTCAGAATCTGGCCCTTTTGGTGATTTGTAATGCCGGGGGGGGCTGGAGGTGGGCAGGTTCCCAAAGGAGTGGCAGATATATTACCTCTGGCACTCTTTCTAGGGAGCTGGCAGCCCTGCCACACGCCTGGGAACCCGATTTATGTATTTATCTGATTTACATTCCGCCTTTCAGCCACTTCATTCAGGTGCTGTGGGTATTTCCCTGCAGTACCTGAGGCAATGGAGGGGTGAGAAGCGACTTGCCCAAGGTCACGAGGAGCTGTAGCAGGATTTGAATCCTGGCTTCTCTGCTGATTTTATTTTATTTTTGTATTTATAGCCCACCACTTCTACCTTGTGTTCAGGGTGGATTACAAATCTTTAAACGCCCATAAAATTTTCGACAATAACAGTACATAAAAATAAATACATCAATCAAATGCCTCAGCAAAAGAGACAGCTTTCAACATCGTTCGACGTGCCTTCACATCTGTTTCCCCATGGATTTCAGCTGGCAAACTCTTCCAGAGACCTGGCCCCCACATCTGAAAAAGCTCTAGATGGCAATAGCCATGAACTTATAATCCCTTAATGAAGGACCAGCATGTAAATTTACTCCTTGTGAATGCAATGTTCTCCCAGGGGTGTATTTAAGCAATTTGCCTTCCAAAGAGCAGAGGGTCTCCCCATGGAGCAGCTTATGAATAAGTACTAACACTTTAAACTTTGATCGCCATGCTATGGGTAACCCCCAGTCCGCTGCGCTCACTGCTAAGCTGCTCCTTTACTCCCTATTGCCTGCCTCCCACCCTTCCCCAGCATATGCCCCCTGGGTAAGGGGGATGCCAGTGAATGGTGGGAGTCTGTGCGTGGGGGAGGGGAGGGGGGAGGGGCACACTCTCTCAGGGCCAGTGCAAGGGTTTTAGATGCCCTAGATGAACTTTGCAACCTTTCATTTCCCCTTCCCTCCCTTCTCCATACAATTAAAAATTATGCTTTTTTTTCCCTTCAATTTGAAAAATTTATTAACCACTTCCCCAACTAAGAAGGTAGATTTTATATGGAAAAGGGACATTTAAAGTACAATCTTCTGCAGTAAAAATACCACTTACAACAATATGTATATTATATTTACCTGCACTGCAAAAAAGACACTTGCAATAATAGTAGTTTAATAGGCTTAATAAACTGCCTTTTTCAGAGAAATCAAGGCAGTTTACTGAATCCCATAATAGGGATGTGAATCGTTTTTTGACGATTTAAAATATCGTCCGATGTTTTTTAAATCGTCATTAATCATTAAAGAGTGCGATACAATAGAAATTCCACCGATTTATCGTGAAAAAATCATTAATCAGGTTAGTGCACACTAACAGGAGTTAGGACACAACCTAAAAACCAACCCCAACCCTTTAAAACCGCTCCCTTAGCCTCCACCACCCTCCCGACCCCCCAAAAAACATTTTAAAATTACCTGGTGGTCCAGTGGGCCCCGGGAGTGATCTCCTGCTCTCGGGCCGTCGGCTGCCACTAATAAAAATGGCGCCAATGGCCCTTTGCCCTTACCATGTGACAGGGTAACCGTGCCATTGGCCGGGGTCGGGAGGGTGGTGGAGGCTAAGGGAGCAGTTTTAAAGGGTCGGGGTGGGTTTTTTGTTTATCGGATCGAGCGCAGCCAATTAAAAAAAAACCCGATTGGGCCGGACGAAAAAAAATGCACGATTTGAATCGGAACCGGAACCAAACCGATTCTGGTTCCGATTCACATCTCTATCCCATAATGTATTAGGCCTACGGTAAAGTGGACTGTGTGTGGACTTGGCCTACAGAAAGCCATGAATAAACTGAACTACAATTCTAGTATAGTAAGCCTTCCATATCATAACTGCCAGCATTCAAACAGTAACAATTTCACCTATGAAAAAGCAATATTGCAAATATTACACCAGGACCTAAACACCATTTCACCCTCTATTAGGAAAACAGAACATGCCAGGCAGGCACAGAAACCACACGCCTGCAGAATACCTCATCTCAGTCACATATGCAGAACACAGATAGACCCTCATCCAATACAGAATAGACAGACCATAAAATATAAACAGAAAGGTGCAGACAAAAAATGAGTTGGAAATCACAAGAAGCCAAACTCTGTATGCAATGCAAACACCAAATATAATCAAGAAATATAAAACATTAACACTACCAATAAAAAGAATGTCAAATCAGCTGAACAGGACATCATCCAATAATGAAATACACAAAAATGTTTAATAAATTATAGAAACAGAGAAAAATAGAAATGGAGAAATGATGGCAGAAGAAGACCAAACAGCCCATCCAGTCTGCCCAGCAAGCTTTCACAGTTATTTTTCTCATACTTATCTGTTACTCTGACCACTGAGGTCAGGGCCCATTGGTAACTTGTTGGTTCTAATTTCCTTCCACCCCTGCTATTGATGTAGAGAGCAGTGCTGGAGCTGCATAAAAGTGAAGTATCAAGCCTAATTGGTATGGGGTAGTAACCGCCGCAATAAGCAAGCTACTCCCACGCTTATTTGTTTACCCAGCCTGTGCAATTTAGTCCTTGATGGTTGTCTTAATATAAATCCTCTTTTCTTCATTCCACCCTGCCGTTGAAGCAGTGAGCTGCACTGTATATGTATTCAAAGTGAAGTATCAGGCTTAATTGGTTCGGGGTAGTAACCGCCGCAACAAGCAAGCTACTCCCAAGCTTATTTGTGAATGCAAATCCTTTGTCCCACATGTCCTCTTGCCATTGAGACATAGAGCAATGTTGGAGGTGCATTAATTACTAAACATTAAGAAAATATTTCAAAACAGCAAACACAGGTACTTGAAGCCTGGACTGGCCACTGTTGGAAACAGGATGCTGGGCTTGAGGGACCTTGGTCTGACCCAGTATGTTCTTATGTTCTTAACACATCCAATAATTAAAACCACTTTGAAGTGCCTAAATAAAAATGAGGCCTAAATCAAGAATCATATCCATAAACTAATATGGATTTTAAAAAATCTCCCATTTTTCATACCTGGGAAATTTAGATTTCTAGTCCCCCTGAGAGTCTGAAACATTGGAGGAGTTCGCAAAAACTTTAACCTCTTTCTCTCTCTCCCTCTCCCTCAGGTGCACACACACACACATACACACACACACACACACACACACTTACTTTCGCACAGCCAGTTTCTCACTCTCACACAGGCAGTTTCTCTCACACAGCCAGTCCCACTCTCTCACTCTAGAACTAGGAGATATGCCAGTGGCACCATGGAGCCTCTTCTTTGGCCACCAGTTGCATAGGAAATGCAGGTGACCCACTGGATCTTCCTATTACTGGTAGGGAGAGGGAACCCCGCCAGCTCGTCATCTCCAGCGCCGCAGATTTTCCTACCGCGTAACTTTACTTATGCTATGGAATACGTGTATCTTATAAAACAAAAGAAATGAGGCAGATCAGTTGGATTGTAAGGGTCGAGTGTAACAGGGGGGAAGGAAGGGTATTAAACTAGGGAGATTTGGAAGTCCTATCACTTAACTGGGTGAACTCGGAACAAACTGGGAAAACTGGCAATGTCGTCGGCGCACATCTTTTAAATTCCCCCCACTTAGAAGTGGCATTGGCGCTCATAGGCACGTGTCCACTTAAAATTGCCTTGCACATGGTCAGGCTACTTTATAACATGTGCTCATGTAAGTGTGTATGTTATAAAATGGCTACGTCCCTGGGCATGGGTCTATGAGCGCGCGCACATCTGCGTCCACGTGCCGCTATGAAAGTTATCATCTTAGTTGGAAATGAGCACTGAACAGCAAGATCATAAGCCTGCCATTAAATTAAGGAGGTGGATTTAGCCAGTTAGTGAAGGAAAATGTCTAAAAGCAGAGGTTTTAATGAGCTACCAAAGTTAGCCTTTTGAAAATCCAAAGGCTAAGCTTGGGCTTCACAGTTAAAAATGTAGAATGCATACACACAATATTTCTTTGCATTTGCTTTTCAACAATAAAGCACAGTATTACTATTTCAAATTGATCTCACTGTTTCTAAAATCAACTGTGCCTATAAATGAGACCATGAATTTCAGAATATATTGTTATTTTAGCTTTTCACATGCTTAAAGTCAGGAGTCTTTCACAAGAAAAATGCATTAGAAGTTAAAGAAGAAGCTTAGAATCTGTTGTCTGCAGAATCTGTATTCAACTTTTATAGGGTTAGATTGTTTTCTTTTCCAGAAATATTTTTCCTCTCCGCAGGACTGGGAAAGTAGATCGCGATGAATTTGTAAAATTCACCTGTGCTTCCAGTGTAGTTGACTCCTTTATCGCTAAAGTCTGTTTATGCATATGATTCTTGATTTACGCCTCATTTTTATTTAGGCACGGTATAAATAGCCCAAGCCCTATAACTGGAATGTTGATTGAACTTTCCTGATATTATTTTTAACTCAGTGTCATCTAATACAATTTGTTTTTGCAAAACATATTTAATTAAAGATGTCACATTTATAGGAACTCTCCTAAAATCATTGTGGATTCAAGTGGTTCTCATCCTGGAAGTTTCGCAGTGGGGATTCAGAGCACAATGATAAAGGAGTATTTTCACGGAGTATTTTTTGAGCCTTTAACCAATGGTGTACAATGCAGGCTGCTAAACAGCTGTAGATTTTTGTGAGCAATCTTGGGATGCTCAAAGACAACCACTGGCAATCCCATTGTTTTCTATAAAGCAGTGCTCAACCCACACACATCTACCCAGAGATTTACACAAAATCCTGCAACTCTCTTCTGCATCATACTGTGCATCTTCCCTGTAAGTTTGCATATCCTTCTATTCCTCTCCCCACCCCAAAAAAAAAAAAAAAGATCCATTCTCTAGACTATTATATCATTCACATTACCAAAATATGAAATTATGGGATCAACATCACATAAAAGAGGGGACATTTTTCCTCTCCAATCACGATAATCATAGATGCCAAAAGCAAATCCTCTTTATTTTTATTGAGTTTAAATGTATTTTTAAAAAGTGTTAAATGCAAAACTGTACAAATCCTGAAAGTAAAAATAAAAAGTGGGGGAAAAAAAAGCCACTTTTTAATAGGCATATACTTATCCTTAGGGAACTTATAAAACACTTTATGACAATAAATAGTGTAAGCTTTCCCTTTTTTTTTTTGGCATGTATAGTTATTCTTGAGATGGTGCTTCTTAGATCCTTTGTCCCATTGTGCACCCTCCACATGCTTCTGCGCTCTGGTCCCCGGAACGCTAATGACGAAATCTAACACTTTGAAAGGAAAAGGAAACATAAGAATGCATACAGAATGAAGGAAGCACAACATTAGATGGTGGGTTTAGTCCTCGCTCTGATGTCTCAAATACGAGGAAAGGTGGGGGGGAGGGGGGAGAGAGTGTGAGCTGGTGTTATCTTTGCAAGTTTGTGCCATTCTTCCTGTAACCTTGTAGAGCCTTTCCAGAAGCTGGTATCTCAGTCCTGCCCGTGACTGCCTGCGATCAATAGTACCCCAGCACCACCTGCTGGACGTTTTAATGGGCTGAACAAATAGTATCCAGTCTTTAAAATACCCATCAATATTTTTTTTTTAACTTGGCAGGGTCTGCAGATCGTACTTTAAAAAAAATATATATATATCACTTTATCACAACGCGTGCATTATCATTCGAATCCATTTTAACAGATTGCACTCCTTTGTTCTCCAAAATAGTTCTGACGCATCCACCTGGTTTGAGGTGATAATGGAGTAATCCATTAAGAAGTGCTGCTTATTTTAACTATTTCTTTTTTTATATATATATTTTGAGAATTATATTTCGAGTTGATCTTGAGCTTATCCTTACCACGATTAATAATAACTGCTCCTCAGCCCAGCCAGCAGGGAGGATTCTGCGGGCACAAGCGACCACAGCCTCTGTGGGTGGTACAGGAGGGGCATGAATCCCAGCCATGGCAGAACAGCAGCACATTAGAGTGCCACAATCAAGGGAAATATACCTAAACAGGCAATTTATGTGGTAAAGAAGCCGTAAAAGTCATGATAAGAAGCCCTGGGAAAAGGGGAGGGAGAGTGGTTTAGACTCAGGGACAATGTTAAAGAAATATTTTTTTTTCACAGAAAGGGTGAAGGATGCCTGCAGATCTCCTCTCCTCCTTCCCTCTCCTCCTTCCCTCTTTCTGCCACCCCCCCCCCCCCCCATCCCCTCACCCACACGGAGTGGCAAAGACAAAAACACTGATGGAATTAAAAAGAGCATGGGATAAATACAGAGGATACTTAGTGGCAAGAGGCTGGGAATGCAGCACTGCGGTAACCTGTGGTAACGTTTCTGCATGGGGCAGCCATCACGGAACAGTGGTTACGACCCTGAGCAAGAAGTCGAATGGATAACCTGCAGGGTGCGGCATTTAAAAACCCTAAACACCTTGCTGGACAGGCTAGATGGGTCCGTTCAGATTTAGCTGCCATCACTTGCTATCTTGTTATAATATGTGTCCACCCACATAAAATCGTGAGCTGATGACAGCCCTCTGCCCTACTCCCTCCAGATAAAAACGCGCACGTGTTCACAGCATGAGCTCTTTCACCTGCCAAAAGAGAACTGGCCAGCGCCAGCTTGGAGGAGGGGGAAATTGCACAGGGAGAGTTGTCTCATGAAATCTCCGCACGGAATTTCCAGTGCATGCTTTGCACCCGTTTCAATAAAGGTTGAAAACCATGCAGGCACATCATGCACTCTGGCCAGATATTCAAAGGGAAACTCCATGGGGAGCTTCCCTTTGAAAATGAGCTTTCAGTCCCGCAGCCACTTTCATGATTGCCCTGGGAGGTCAGATTTTCGATGTATATGCTCTGAGTTCTGGAAAGATTCACCTTCTGGGGCTCTGGGCTGAGGGCTGTTGCTGGGATGGTTGCATTAGATACAGGAAGGTTTAAAAAATATTGGGGGGGGGGGTTTGAATACCTTGGGTTATTGCAAATAATGAGTCACGGCACGATAGCCTAAGTAAAAGACTGTTTTGATTGAGACGGAAGCCATAAAAAGCAGGATGAAACAAATGGACCAGCTTTTAAAAATTGGTTAAAAGAAATGACTTGTTTATCTGTACTGTGGTTTGAATTTTTTTTTTCAGGGTCAAGCCAAAAGAGCAAGGGAGAAGCATGGACCATTTAATACCATTCATAGTAATACCTTATGTGAATAGTGGTTAGGACTCAGCAGGAGCAGAGCCAGCTGTTGAAAATGTTACGGAAACATCCGGAATCCCATTAGAAATGCAAATGATATTGTAAACTTGAAAGTGGAGAAATCCATTTAGACTGGACATCTTAGGTACCATATAACAGTATTTGGAAGTATTTTATTTATTATTATTATTATTATTAATTTGGAATGTTTCAGGGGGAAAAAATCCTTTAAAAATAAGATTGGGATTGATCATTACAAACTTAACTATATGAAATTATTCCATACCTCTATGTTCAGCAGTGGCTCAAGACAATCTGATGCCGAGGTGAGGAAAGAGCTACAGTGCCCGCCCCCTCCCCTCCCCGGGTCTGGCACGGGGCAAATTTGCTAGATAGAAAAATAGGGAGGATTCACCTTGCTGCATAGTTCTTTTGACTATTTGAGATGCTAGGGAACAGTGGCATAGCCAGACTTGATGTTTTGGCAGGGCGTAAGGTTAGCCTGGGCGGGCATTAGGGATTCAGGTATGAGCCGTGCTAGTTAAACTCTTAGCAACAATCACCTCCCCCCAGCAATCTCTCTCTCTCTCTCTCTCCCTCAGTGCCCTTCTTCCCCATGATATGAGAGAGAGAGAGAGAGACAGACAATGGTGGAGAGAAGGGCATTGAGAGACTAACGGGGACAGAGTGGGGCATGGGAAAGAGACTCAAACCCTGTGCCCTATCTATCCCCACTTGTTTCTCTCACCCCCCTTGTCCCCGGCAGCCTGTCTCTCATCACCACCCCCTGTCCCTAGCAGTCTCTCAGTCTCCCTCTCAAACCACCACAGTCCCATCTTGTCCCCAGCAATATCTCTGTCAAACCTCCTCCTTTCCTGCTGCTGTGTCCGCCCGGAGGCATCGTTGGGTGCTTAAAAGACTTGGGGGTTCGAGCTTATAAGCCACCTCCCCCAACAATGATCTTGAAAATACATGTAATAGGCCACTCTACTGTTAAATGTACAACTTTAAATGAATATTCAAGTTCTGGAGTCGCTTCAGTAACGGCAACTCAAACTCCCTCCACCGCCGGGCACGCTTAACCCAAAACCCTGCAAAGAAATCGCTCAGGACCTATAGAACAAACCATAACAGCCCCCAATCCCAGTGATCACACAGCAGGGGCCACCTTGTTTAACTCTGTCAGTTATAAAAGGGGGGAAGGAATATAACAAATCTGGAATTAAATAAAATTGATATTACCTATGAAAAAGAAGCACTGCAAAAACTGCAAGGGATCCTAGAGCACCGATACACCTCTGATGGGAAAACAAGACAAGCTGGACTGCTATAGACCGCTGTTCAGGAACAACTCGCTAGCAGAAATCGCACCTTGATCACACGCAGAATAAGGGACCACAAATTTGAAACACTGGATGAACAGACTCTGCAGGGAGTGAAGCACCGGAAAAAGAGAAACAGAAATGCATTTCCTCCTGTTCTGTGCAAATGATAAAGAGGTCAGAGATGCACGTTCCCAAAGCTGACATTTTCCAAGCACTCATTTGAAAATCGAATGCTTTTTCCTACCTCTATTGTCTGAGCATTTTATTTTTCTAGTTCTGTTGGTCCCAGTCTCTGTCCCACTTTCTTCTTCTTGTCATTCTTCTAACTCTTTTTCCAGGGCCTCTCTCTCCCATGTTTTCTCTCCTGTCTTCTTCAGCTCCTCCTCCTCCACATCTTTCTCTGACACTGATCTCTCCCTTTTGTGTCTTTTCTCCATTTTTCTCTTCTCTACTTTCTATCCATTCAGCACTAGATTTCTCCCCCAGTTTCCTTCTTTTCACTCTCAGCTTTCCATCACTCTCTCATCCCTTCCAAGCCCTTCTCCCCATTCTTTCACTATCTAGCCAGCCCTCCCATTTCCCATTTCACCCCTCTCTTTCTCCCAGTCCCCTAATTCCATCCCCAGTCCTCATCTATGTTCTTCTGCCTCTCATCCCCTCACTAACCCCAACACCTCTCCTCTGCCCATAGCCCCTTTTCCTCTGTCTCTTTTCTCCTACCCAAACTCCCATTACCCCATTAACTTCCTCTCCAGCCTCATTTCTGTCTCTCTCCCCCTTCCCTCATCCTTCCACATCATTCACAGCATCTCTCATCCCCTCTCCACCCTTAAGCCCCCCACCTATATCACATCTATCTCAACCTCCCCACTCATACCCTACCAGTTCATGTAACACCCCTTCCAACATATCCCCACACAATCGCCGTCCCTGCCCCCACCTAATCTCCCACACACCCCCCCCCCCCTCAATCCTTATCCAGTTTTAGAGTTCCTACTCTCCCTTCAATCCATACTTAATCCAGGTCCCCCTTCTCCCACCAATCTCAACCAGTTCTCGAGTAATAACTGACCCCCCTCCACCTAGCCAGCCAATCCTACTCCCCTCCCCCCCATATCCCTTGGAAGCTCCACTTCACCCCTGCCTTCCAATCCCTGAGCGCCCACTTCTTCCCTCCCTTAAATCCCTGAGTCCCTTAACATTTTCTTTAAACCCTCATCTCTCCATTTTCTCCCTGAGGCCCCATATTTCCATGCATTTCCCCACTTACCCTCCTACTTCCTGGAGCTTAGACCTGGTTTCCCACCTCACCACCTCTTGTAATCCTGTGCCGGGGCTCAGTGCATGCAATGCGGGAGCAACTCCAGCAGCCTGTGCCACGCCTCCCCCTCCTGTGCAGTTCATTGATGCTTTTTGTTTGAGCCATGCACTGTGCTCTGTAACTACGGAGCCCTGTAAGGTTCAATTGCAAACTAATAGAACCAACTGGGAGGGGAGTGGTGCTGGTGGCTACTACAGGAGCTGCTGCACGATGTGCTCTCAGGGCCTAAGGACACTCCATCCATTGCCTCCTGTTCAGCCGGCACCCGCATCCTGAGACTCCTACTGATACTGCCTCTTACCGCGAGCTGCAGCTACTGACCTTCGCTGCTTTTCTTCTCTTTTGCCCATGGGGGCGGGGGGAGTACAGGACCCTGTGGCAGGTCACAAACACCACTGCCACTTTTTTTTCTTTTGCCCACGGGGGTGGGGGGGGGGGTAGGTACCCTGCGGGCACGTCACTAAAACCGCATCACCGCGGTTCTTTATTTCCTGTCCGTGGGGTTCCCATCATCCGGTGGGATGTCATCAATAGGCACTGGCGGCTTTTGTCTTTGCAGGAAGGGTGAGGCAGTGGCCACAGCAGGGGTGTTTTGGAGGGGCACTTTTTCCTGCTCCAAAATTCTGCCGCCTTACCCTGTCTCATAACAGAAGCGCCCCTACCTATTTTTTGGATGGCCTTACAAAACAAATATTACAAACCAGGTATATCCTTCCTGTCTGCTCCATGGAGGCATAACCTAGTGATTGTAGCCAGGGAAACCAGGGTTCAAATCCCAGTGACTATCCTTATTACCCTCCATAGCTTCTATTACCAACTTAGGGCCCTAAGTATCTTTCCCATTGCCTCAAAATGGGAAAAAACCTTTAGTAAATAGCCCCCTTAAGATACTAAGACCTCTGGGGACAGCAAAATACCTACTGTACCTGAATGTAAGCTATTAATGAGCTAAATCCATAAATAAAATATTTATGGGCTGCTCTTTTTGTAATATTTGTAACTGAAGTGCAGCAGGCATATGGGCAGTTTTTGATTATTAGCAACATTAAAAATAATCACTAATTCTAATTCTGGAAACACAAGTTATTGAAATAATATTATATAGACCTTTTGAAGCTTTCAACTAGACGCCTAGAGTGTAAAGGATATTCATGTCTTGCTTGATGAAGTGACAGTAAGTAGTACAAGCAATGGGCTTGACTGTAGTCACGGGCACAACAGGCCACAGAAAAAGGATTTTTCACAGGGCATGGCACAAGAAAGTCGAATTGCAGCAACAATGCAGCCCAGCGATGCTCAACTCCAATCCTCGGGTCCCCCAGCAGCTTCTTTCAAGGATAGCCAAACTGCAAATTAACCTGCTGGTGGTCCACGTGTCTACCTGACAAATATTTATTCTGGCTGGCTACTCTGGAAAGCAGACTTATTGGGGAAGCTTGGGAAATAATTCTGAAAACCATGTCCATGATATCTTGTGTTAATTCAGCTACTAGTTTGACAGATAATGCATTCTGCTGCTAGAAGAAAATCCACCACCATAAGAAACAGTAACAAAGCAAAGCTATGAAGGAAATGCCCCTATCTGGTTATTCCAGACTTCATTTTCATCAAATAAACCCAGAGTTCACTTTAAAAAAAAAAAAGAATCAGGAGACAATCTTTCCATGGAGACTGGAGCGTTTAGAAAGAGCATTTTGTCTCTGAATGAAACTATTGATTTTATTAGCCTCATGTCTACAAAAAACTGCAGGGTCACCACCCAGAGAGCCTCACCGTGCTGACCTCTGCAGAAGACAAACTTTCAGCAGGCCATTTTGACCTGTTCTCTTTCTGTAGTCTGTCTTCTTGCCAAAATGATTGTTTGCTATTTCGCTGTGCACAGAACAATGGCAGGATAAAGGGTTATTTGCTTTCATTGCACAATATTCAAATATCCTGTTTTATCTTTTTTGCAAAGCTGCTCAAGGCAAATAGGAGTTGAAGATTTTAATTTAGGAAAAAAGGGGGACAAAGACAGTTAAAAGGAGTGAGTTTGAAAACCTGTGGATGGTGAATGGTGCTGGTGCCCAAAGGCAGACAACAGAACCAAACAACTACTTATCAAAGGAGCACACACACATAGCTTTACTGACAAGCTTTATTTTTTTTTTTATAGTCTTCCTTTCTGGCGTGACATGCAGGGGCCAATATACTAAAGTGCACCAACACTGGTCATTAACGCATGTAAACATGGTGTCTGCAAATGAAGCAGACGGAAAAGTGCACATGTACTTTACATATGGATGGTATCACAAAAAGACAACTCTCTGAGGTGTAAGGTTTTTGCATTAATGCGTCTGCGAAGCAGTTTGCTTGCATACCTTTTCACTGCAGTCCTAGGTAATGAGTTATTTTGCATATTTTTGCATCTCATTACCTCAGCATTGATTTCACATTAAAACTTTTACAAGCTAATTTATCCATGTTAACAGTGCTGTTTTCATGCTTAAACCTGCCTTATGCATGCTAACAGTGCTTTTAATGCACAGTAATGCGATAGTGATAACACACATTAGTAATTGGCCTCATGGAGCTTAGATACTATTAACGATATTCATATCCAAATGGTTTAGGATGCGAGAGACAATAAAAGCCTACTGTAGCATACATCTAGCATTAAAAAGAAATTGTTATGGAAAAGCCATTTTTATTTTTTCTAAATATGACTTTTCTATGCTTTTAATTATAGTTTGTAATAATGCACTGAATAATGTTAGGCTGAATGAAATGCACATATTGTATCTGAATTAGATACACCTTCATGGCATTCAAAATGAAAAACTCCCCACACCTTCACAATTTTCTCATTCTTCTCAATTTTCTATCCTTGCTATTTTCAAATCAAGTCAAGGATCTGGGCTAGCTGTGCGAAAAGCGTACAATCTCATTCTAATAAGGACCATTTGTAGACTACACAATCAGTTTGTTGGTCTTAGTTCAGATCCCAGCAGACATTAACCTAAATAGCGAAAAAACAAAGCATGCCATACTGTTTGCCACAGCTTACATCTATGCTCTAGACTATGATTGATGGGGTATAAGATACCCTCCAGGGCATGGTTGAGGTTAGTGGTGGGGCAGAGAGTTGTAGCTCAAGTTGCAGCCACTGGTATCACTCATAAGTCAGAGCTGAATAAAGCAATTCACTCTCTGACTAGGCCAAGTCCTTGTGCACTTTCAATAACACGAGCATTCACCCCAAAAATGTGTATGTTTTTCAATTTATTGTATAAGATGCATCAATTACTTTCAAACTCCATTAAAGCAACGCTTACTAAGAAAAGGTAGCACAATATATGTTTTAAAAAACTAAAGACAATCTTTTACAGAATAATACTGTTTGGCATGTCAAAGTAAAAAAGAAATTGCTGTTTTTTATTATAATTTCTACATAAAGAGTTCAGAGAGAAAGAGACTGAGAGTAAGCATGAGTTTTCTTTGAAAATGTTAATAAATGTTCTTCAGAAATTACACTTTAGTATATGGCCAAGTAGCTGTTTTGTTAATCAAAGAAGATAAGGGAGAAGGATAAATCTAGATGATGTCGTCTTTGGATAATAAAGGATGGACTGTATCTCACAGGGTTTTACTTCATTTCCAGCATGCAACCCCTCTGCTACCTATTGCTAACAAATGCCACTTGAACTTTAAGTAAACATGATATTTATTGCAAATGTTCCATGATATTTTGTGACTAAATTGCAGTAATATAATATTGTTTAATATAACCCAGTCATAGTTCTTTATGAGAGCAATCTGATTTACCATAAATGCAATATACCACTAGAGTATTTCCAGCAATTCTGAGCCATGGGCGGCAGGAAGGATGTGTATCACTGCTGCAGAGTTGGTGATAGCGCACTGTTTAACCCATCCACTACCCCTTATGCTATAAGGGGATTAGTGTGTCCAAAACACGCGTCCAACCCCCCGCGAAATTAATAGTGCGTATCACATGCAAATGCATGTTGATGAGGCTATTAGTTATTCTCCCCAGATCTAAAAAACATTTGTGCGCATGACCCGTACATATTTATGCTCAGAAATTTGCCTGCCCAGAGCAGGTGTTAATTTCTAAGCAGCCCAAAAAAATGTACAGAAAAGCAAAAATACTGCTTTTCTGTACATCCTCCAACTTAATATCATGGCGATATTAAGTCAGAGGAACCAAAAGGTTAAAAAGAAATGTTTTTTTAAAGTGCTGGTGGTCAGATTAGAGAAACAGACTTTCAATTAATGAGCGTCCATTTTCCTAACCCATGGCTGTGCACAGGTTAGGAAAACAGATGATCGTAAAATTGAGCATCTGTTTTTCTATCCCACTGACAGCCACCTCTCCTGCGCACCCACTGACAAGGAGGCCCTAGAGGCACACATTTGTCCCTACCGCCTCCTTGGCAGTGCAACCCCTCATTTAAATATTGAACCATGCACCCAAGAGAGGTGGCTGGTTGCGCATTAGGAAAGCGGGCGCTCAACACTGAGCCCCCATTTACCGCACTCATTTATAGCACAGCGCCAATATTTTTTTTTGCCCGCCTTCTTCCATGTACCACGTAGAAAAACTATTAAGCAATCAGAGAAAGGTTGGACTCAATAGACCTGTTTTCTTTCATTCTTGTCAACTATATAGCTATATAGCAGAGTACAGTTCCACACTTAGGGGTAGATTTTAATACCTACGCATGGGTGCGCACAGGTGCACACATGTTATAATATCAGGGGTCGGCGCGCACAAGGCGGTGCACACTAGTGCATCTTGCATGCACCGACACCCACAGCCTTCCCCATTCCCTCCCAGGCTGCTCTGATTTCGAAGTGGCTTTGGAGGGAACTTCCTAACCCCTAACCTAACCTCCCTTCCCCTTTCCCTTAACCCTCCCACCTCCTAGCCCTATCCTAAACCTCCCCCCCGACCTCTGATTTACCTCTTGCAAGTTGTGCGTGCCAGCAGCCTGCTGGCACGCAATCCTCCAACATAGCGGAAAATGGCCGCTGTGCTGGAGGCCTTTTGGCCCTACCCCACCCCCTCCCCGCCCCTTCCCCGTCCCTTTTTTGAAGCCCCAGGACTTAGACACATCTCGGGGCTTTACGAGCATCGCCGGCCCTTTGTAAAATAGGCCTGGCATGCGTAACCCCCCCTACGCGCCATAGAGGCAAAATCACATAATAAAAACTTTTTTAAATATATCCGAAGCAAGAAAGCAGTGAGGGAGTAGGTTGGACCATTAGATGACCAAGGGATTAAAGGGGCTCTTAGGGAAGATAAAGCCTGTTGTTGTCAGCACAGTTAATCTATATTCTAGGCTTGGGTTATGTTTGACTGAAGTCAATAAACTGCAGCTTTCTTAATCTCAATTCGAGTTATCATGCTGATTTTGTTCAGGGGAGTGAGGGGGAAGGTGCTTGCATGGGTGACCAACCAACAAAATGCCATATGATCCTGCATACTCATATTATCCATATTTTATGAATATCGAAAGTACACGTGTAAATTGCATTTCTCACGCACATATCTACTCAAAAAAGGAGTATGTTCTGAGGAGAACCAAATCCAATCCGGGTCGTGGGTAGGCAGCAAGAAGACAAATCCAAGGCACAGTCCAGAGTCAGAAACGCCAAAACAAAGAATAATCCAATGAGAGCACCAGCACTAGCAAGCCTGTAGCCGAGGCAGTGCTGTGCTGGGCTCAGGGCTTTAAATCTCAAAACTTCCCACGCAAACGCGGGGACTTCCGGGAGGGCTGATGACGCACCCCAGTGGGCGGAACCTGAACGCGACTCACGCTGGGCCATGCTGCTGCCGGAAAACGCCGCTGAGCGGCGATACTAGAAGGAGCCCCCCCACCTTGCAGATCGCCGAATGGTAACAATCAGTTAGAAAATTACCACTACAATGCATACTAGAAGAAGAATTTGAACCCAAGTTTCCAGCTGCCCTCTAGTCCCAAATTCTATCTAAGAAGACTATCTGTTCGCTTTAATTGCATCTTACTTTTTACCTTTAATGTACTGTTCCACTTATAACTAAGCTGCATACAAACTATTTTAAAGACTTAGATAATTTGCATAATACACGCTGAAACAGATTTGCACAATGGCTTTGTAGAAGCTAACTCTTACAAATTTCATTTACATATGCACCTTTCCCATGCTTTATTCAAGTCTTCACTAGACAGGTCCAACCTCTGCAGATGAAATGCATAAACACGTTCGCAATATATTTGCAATTGTCATTTTGACTATCTTTGAGGATGCTGTTAGGTATTAAATGGCCTGAACTAAAATAGACCACACATTGTAAATTTGCATCAGTGAGTTTGCCCAAAACCTATGGAAATTTACACAATGAATCTCTGTGAGCTACCGTATGTGATATACTGTTCATGCTACAGAAGAGATAAAACCAACTATTATAATTTAAATGAAGCGGTGAGGCCCAGCTTGTTTTATATCTTAATGTGTAGTCCAGATTTAGGTAGCCTGATGGTTTGACTCCAGCAAGATATGAGAGCAAATTCACAGAGCAAAATGTCCAGCTTGGAAACAACTCAGATTTGATTGAGAGTTGGAAACAAAAACAAAGGGACCTTGTCAATGTCACTTTTTCTATCACTACATCAACATTGTGTGTGCATGTGTGTGTTCACATGGAACTATATATATTACTACAAGTTACTGTTTTACTACCTTCTAACTCAGAACAAAAAAGAAAGGTCAAACATCCTGTATATTGCAATATATATGTATTTATGTATTTATTTATTTATTTGATTTATATTCAGCCTTCCAGACCCTTCAAAGCAGATATAGTTAAACCACTTTATCTTCTTCTGAAATATAGCATCATAAGCCTGTCATGTTAATCCTTTGCAACTTAAATGCTTCTAAAATTCTATAGAATCCAATTTCTCCATGCCAGATTTCTACATGGTATGACAGAATTAAACAAAGAATGGCATAAAGGAGATTTTTCTAAACTAGTAAAAGAAAAAGGAAAATATGTTAGTCTGCAGATGTTGGGATGTCCTCTTGCATAACATTTCAACATTTGTAATATAAGTGCATCTCTGCATAGAAATAGGGAACAAGACATGCAATTAAATAGCATGAGAGCACCATGTATGTCCTTCACATTTTTTTCTGGTGGTTTGGTTAACATTACATTTTTGGAAGAAAATATTCCAGGTACCAAAAGTCGAAATTCTTTTTCTCTGAAAGTGAAAAAATATTTAACAGTTCACTTTTTGAAGACAAAACAACATTTTGGGGAAATCGATAATGCCATCCTTCTTATTTTTAAAGAATTGCTACAAATTATTTAGAAGGAAGTAAAACATCATCTAGCATAGAGTTAGCTAAAATCCTGTTCTCCCATTCTCCTCCTCTTCTAATTCCATCTGCACCTTCTGCTCTTCATCGTAGTACAGAAGAATGGGACTATGAGCTGGATCTTACCTGAACCTCAAGCAATTTAAATTGTTTTGTTTTTATATAGAAACATAGAAACATAGAAATGACGGCAGAAGAAGACCAAACGGCCCATCCAGTCTGCCCATTAAGCTTTGCACTTTTTTTTTCTCATACTTCTGTTAGTCTTGGCTCTTAGTAACCTTTTGGTTCTATTTCCCTTCCACCCCCACCATTAATGTAGATAACAGTGTTGGAACTGCATCTAAATGAATATCTAGCTTAGTTAGGGGTAGTAACCGCCGCAATAAGCAAGCTACACCCATGCTTTTGTTTACTCAGACTATGTAATTCAGTCCTTGGTTGTTGTCTGGATATAGATCCACTTTTCTTCATTCCCCCTGCCGTTGAAGCAGAGAGTTATGCTGGATATGCGTGAAGTATCGGTCTTTCTCCCCTGCCGTTGAAGCAGAGAGCTATGCTGGATATGCGTGAAGTATCGGTCTTTCTCCCCTGCCATTGAAGCAGAGAGTTTATGTCAAGCATATAGAGAATTTGATGATGTCTTAAGCATTTAATTTCATGAACAAGCATGTCTCAGGGCAATAAGTTAAACTGGATATTCCCATAAAGCTTGAGATGCTTATTTAGCCCGTGTCAAAGGAGACTGAATCAGCACATCTATCCCTACCTTTTTCATTAAATATCAAGAAAAGCAAATATAGTTGTTGTGAGCCCCATGTAGCAAGGAGAATAAACTACAACTAAAAGAAATGTCTTCAAAGTTCCACCAACAGAAGGGCCACCTTTCATCTGATCAGTTAAGCGGCTTCCTATAGAGTACAAGATTGCAAGCTTGAACTCCAGCAAAGACATATTTCTTTACATAGGAGAGTAGTTTATAAAGTGATCTACAGTATAAAGCATTTTAATGTGTTAATTGAATTTCTGAAAATGGTCTTCCCACATTGTAGCTAAAAGTCTGTGTTACTCCTTCGTTTTCATATTTGTAGCAACATCGAGAAGCCGTGTTTAGATTGGGGAAAGAAAATAATACACATCAATAGCATTTTCAAGTCTATGAGCATTATTTTCCATTTTTAAAAAAAGCACCCACAGAAAAATGCAGGTGCAAACATCTGTTGGTACATTGTATCCATGGCAAGTTGGAAAGCTGCAGCATGTGCATGTTCTCTCTTTGAAAATTGGAGCAAGGTCTGTGGGTAGAAAGTGCCTATGGACCTTGTATCAATGCAGACAGTTTGAAAACTGCCCCCATCAAGTCAATGGCTGACCACCAATTATGTACCTTCCTCTAAAAGATCATTCATTTTGCACACACATATTGATATTCAAGATTCATCACAAGCTAGGTACTTCATTGCACCATAAACCAAGTGAAAGGAATACTTTATTGCATTTTTCCAGGTTCTACCTGTACAGACTTAGATCTAAAATACCAGTGGATTAATTTCTGAGGATTAATTTCTGAGCATGCGTTCCAACAAAAGCAATTAAAGTACAAGCACAGGATTTAAGTACACAGTTTTTGGCACAAGGATATCCCTTTGTAATCATTAAAAAAAGTTTATAAGAAAGCTTCAAATGTAGACAGAACTTGATTACTGCTTGTCTATAATGAGTCACATGGTCTGAGTTTGGTATTTTGATATACACACATATGTCAGCCACTATTGTGTCTATTATTTTTAAAAATTGGGACATTTTGAAACTTCACATGACCTTTTCTTCATTTCCAACTATAGATTACTCTTGCAGCAAAAATATTAAAGAGAAAGACTTCCTGGTTCATAGAATTTACCTTCCATTTCTTCTCACAAATGCTACCTTCAATAGGCCATGCTCCTTGTGGTCATTGTTCATTCTGTGCGTGAACCATAGTAGGTACTGAGTGGCAAGATCCCCTTTCAAGCAGAATAACTGAAGTTTTACAACCTGTTCTTCATCTTTTGCCATCTATTTTGTTGTCTGCCTTTGTTCCAAAGAATATATTGGTAGATCATAAAAGCTGTTTGTCTACTAATAAAATACATGCCCCAATGGTATTGCACTGTCTAGATAAGGGACATAGATTTAGTGACCTGTGATGGGGCATTCTTGCACAAATTCTGGATTTCCCTAGAAGAGGCAATCATCTAAATCTTAGAGAGCAGTTTTAGATATTGAAATACTACAAAACCCCAAGGTTTAAATTTAGAAATTGAATGGTACTCAATAATTGAGCCGGCTGGGATGATTTGGTTAGAAGAAGTTCTCGTGATGCCAATCAAAGGGTTGACTTCTGGTGAAGGCTATGGCACCATAATAAATAAAAATGACAACTTGAATATGGTAAGCAGCATGTTTCTCTTTATAGATTGTATTAGCTTGTGCTCCATATAATATAGTTTTAACTGACATGAACGCAGATATATGTAGTTGATTTAGTTTTGATACAGCTGTTCTATTTATTACAGTAATCAAGATCATAAAGTTGAAATTTTGAAGTTCAACATGGAAGCATATAAAAAAAACTATATTCTCCTGATGCAGCTCCTTTCTTTGAAATATGGACTCGTGTCAGGACTCATTGTTAGAGGAACTGTGGTGTAGCTATTTGCTTAGCAGATAAGGGCTATTGGGCGAATTTTTAAAGGGCCGCACGCGTAAAAATCGAGACTTACGTGCACAAGTGCCGGGCCCTGAGAAAGGGGCTGGCCGGGGATGTGGTCTGGGCAAGGAGAGGTGAGGCAGGACAGAGACTGGCTGGGACAGCAGCCATTAGCCACTCTTCCAGGGAAATGTGCACCGGCAGCCGGATTTTAAAATCCAGCGTGCATGTGCACGCGGCCAACGGATTTTATAACATGCGTGCCGGCACCGCACATGTTATTAAATCGGCACATCCATTGAGCACAAGGATGTGTGCGCGCTCCTTTTAAAATCCAACCCTAAGGATATACCGTGAACTGTGACCTATGAATTATCATAAGGCAAATAAAGGTGAGAAAGCCTATAATAATGCCTTTAGGTACTAATCATTAAATAGTAAGAGTGGTTGTTTGGGGGGGGGTCTCCAGTATTTGACTGTTCTAGCTGTCCTCCATTGCACAACATCATTTTATATAAACACGCTTAATAAACAAACATGTGCTAGGTATTGTCACATTTTTATTCTTGCTTCAATTTTTAAAAAAGTTTTAAAATAAAAATACAAATCATAAATGCATATATATATATTCAAATTCTGTTTAAACCTTATGGAAGAGAAAGTGTGTGTTTAATATTCAGCGCTGTCCTGATAGACTGGTAGATGTTATAAGGCACCTCAGGTGGTGCATCTGTGTAGAGCTAGCAGATGTGTGCTTACAGATGTTATGAATATATTTCATCACAAGCCCCGCCTCACAGTCAGTTGGTAGCTGGCGACAGTTTTATGAGCTCTTCCACTATCCCCTGCTATAGAGCTTAGGCCTAAAATTGGGGTGGGACTGGGGGGGGGGGGTGGCGGCAGTAGCATAAAGCAGTGTTTCCTAACCTTTCTAAACCCAAGGTACACCTACATTAACAAAAATGTTGTGTGGCACACCAGCCTTCATAGGGCAGGACATGGACATGGAGAGGACTCAATTCACCAAAAGAAAAGCTAGGGAAGCACTGAAAGCATCACCAGTCTCTCTTACGCGTTAAAAAAAAAAGGAAGAGAGGGAGGGGGGTGGAGACATATGAACCCATCAGAATAGACTATATACACGTGCTGAAGATGGGAGAAGTCAGTGTGATGTGGGCAGCCAGCTCAGTTAGCTACTTTGGCTGTCACATATGGCTACCAGACGTGCTCCACTGCTGCTGCTCCCAACCTTCAGAATGAGTTACCTCCAGTGCTCAGTCCTTGCTCTCCCTGTCTCACTTAGCCTGGGGATAGGAGAGACTGGAAGGACTCAAAGGAGGAAGCCCAGGAGGGAAGAGATAAGTAGGTACTGCGTGTGCCGCCTGAAGTGGGGTCCTGCATGCATTGCTGCCCAGTAATTACCACTCTGGGTTTCATGCTGTAGCTAAAAAGAAGATGGCTGCGGGATTACAAATAGTCTCAGAATAGAGCTCCTCCATGGTTGAGAACCCCCGCTGGTGACTCTTGTTGCTGCGAGGTGTTGAGAGCAGAGCATCAGACAGTGGTGACTTTTCCGTGGCACACCTGACCAGATCTGAAGGCAACACTGGTTGGGGAAACACTGGCCGAGAGCAATGCCACCAGCACTGAACTGTCAGGCTATGATGTTTCTAGCCACATGCTCCTTCTGCAGACATATTGCGGCATAACACTCTCCGCAGTGAACTACACAACAGAAGTGTGCATCTGCACACTGCTATTCAGTGGGAACCCTGAGAGAATCGCTTGCCCAGCATCTACAATAAGCAAGCAGTAGTGGCACAGAGACTTCTGCAATTGTTTTTATGCAAAGTTAATTGAGAAACAGATTTAATCTTGTCTGAGTTTTCTTATATGTTTCAGTACAAGTTTAAATAACTTAATATTGTTAAAGCTTTGAGACTTTTGCTTTTCTGCTGTGTTTCCTATTCAATCTGAAAAGGATGATGATGATGATGATATTCCAAATGAAATTGTCTGGGTCTGTTTGCAATGGGACACTAGGGGGTCTATTTACTAAGCTGCATTAAAATTGACTTATTAATGAGCATTAATGCTGGATTTTAACATGCATGCTTACAGCCATGTTAATGAGGCATTTACAAAATAATGATATGGAAAATCATGCCAAAATGTGAAAATTCATTTGCATGTTAAAATGGCAGAATTAACACAAAAAGTAATGTACATTTCTGAAGGTGTATTTAATTTTTTTTTGTTGCTTTAATACACTAGTGTTAAACTTTACACTGATTTCTTGTGGTAATAGAAAATGGATTAATTTGCATAGTTTCTCATCTCATTACCTCATTATAATAAATGTTTGTATTAAAGTTAACTCTAGTGTGCTAATGTGGGTATAATGCAAATTAGGCAGCCACTTTAAGTAACAAAGGCATCTAATGTCAACCCTTGCTCTAGCACTAACAAACTTTAATAAATATACCTCTGTATCAGACATGACTGTGACCAGTAAAAAAGAAAATACACCCAATATTTTAATTACACCATGGAAAAAATAAAACACTGAACAATCAGTTTTGAGATGGCTACCACAAAGTTCTAGTTAAGGTAACTTTATGTAAAAATAGCTCTAATGAAAAGTCTTATTTTAACCATTGCTGTAAGTAATATAACAAGAATCAGATTCCAGGATCTAGTTCATGTGATTTGCTGCTGTGTCTTCTGTATGACATTAGTAGTACCTTTCCAAATCTATTATGTAGCATCCCCTTGACTATAACAGATATGTGATATGAGGAAAAAATGTTTGTGATTTAACCTGCCATAGAACTTTTATGTGGAAAGTAAAAAGAAGGCATATGGTGTAACAAAATACGAGTACTTTGTTATCCAATCCAAGAAGTCTTTCAGAAGTTTTCAAAAGCATGTGCATGTTAAAGGTTATTTTTGTACTGTATAGCATTTATATTCTTTTATTTTTATTTTTTACATAATAGATTATCTCTTTGTTACAAAAAATGTTAAGATCTGTGTAGAACCTGTCCTCTTCAAATGCTCTGAAAGACACAATGGTAATAAATCAGCTGATTTCAAGTTTTCAGGAAGACTGAATGAAGTCGCTGGTAGTTGAAAGCGCTGTTATCTTCTTCAGAAGAAGAGGTTTGATCAAGAAGATTCTGAGAAGAAAGAAGATCAAGAAGACTCTGAGCATTTACAGAGACTAAAGCCTTGATTTTAAGGGCCTGTCCTTTGGAGATGTTTTACAGTGGGCAGTTTATGGCAAAGTCTTAAAAAGGCAAAATTTTAGAAATGGGAACAACAAAATTATTAAGGTTCTCCTGCTGAAGGGGTGCAATTGCACCTCCTTTTCATGTGCAAAGGTTAAACTGGGGTGGGCTAATTTCTCAGCCTGAGGGCCATATTGAGACATGGTTATGAGATAGCTATGATTAGAATTGAGCCATGAAATATGTTGGCGTTGTGCTCTGAATTATGAAGGTCTCCAGTCCCACTATTATTATGTGAGCTCTGAGTGGTGAGTTTTCTCCCATTTTTTTATTTTCTTCTACCACCAGTGGTTTGGATTTATTATAAATACTCTCCCTGTTTCTAAGCAGTAGGTTCAGCATCACCCATGCTGGTCCCATTACCGGTTAGCGGAACAGTTCTGCCTGCTGAGAATCCAGGATATTCCTGCTTCTAGAGGACACCAGAGCCCGGATACCCCAATCAGCATTCAACCAATTGCAATCAGCTTTCATAGCAAATGTGTGAATGCCTTCAGTTTAAATATATTTCCGTTTCTTCTGCCTGCAATGGAGGTCTGTCTTTTATGCCAGTATAAATGAATGTTTCATTCTCTCTTTCCAGATGAATCCACAATGCCTCCTTTTTTTTTTTTTAACATATCGCATCTCTCCTTCTCCCTTTCTTTCTACCCTGTACTTCCTGAATAGTTTATAGCCTGGTTTAACTATTTCCCAGTCATGGCTCTCCACGTACCACATCTTTGTGACTGCCATTGTATCCAAATCAGCCGCTTCCATGACTGCCTCTAATTCTGGGACTTTACTTCCCATACTATGAGCATTAGTGTACATAGATTTCCAGATGTTGCCCTTTCTTTCCCATCGCTCTACAACACTGTTCAATTTAGGCCGGATTTTAAGAGGCCTGCGAGCGTAAAATCTGGGGTTTACACGCGTGGCCAGGCCTTGCGCATGCCGTATGGATTTTCATAGGGGCCCGGCCACGCATGCAAACCCCGGTACGCACACAAGTGCCAGGTCTCTTCAAAGGGGCGGGCTGGGGGGGGGGGGGCATGTTCTGGGCATGGTGGGGTGGGGTGGGATGGAGGCCGGCCGGGACAGGAGCCATTAGCCATTGTCCTGGGGGAGCGTAAGCCAGCAGTCGGCCGGAGCATGTAAATTACTTCTGCTCCTGAGGAGCAGCAAGTAATAAAATAAAAATATTTAAGGCCAGGTAGGTTAGCTTTAGGGGACAGGAAGGAGAGGGGAAGAGGAAGGAAGGTTAGGCAAAAGGTTAGGGAAGTTCCCTCCCAGGCCATTCCTTAATTGGAGCGGACTGGGAGGGAACTCGGAAGGCCCTATTACATCACCGCGCTGACTTTGCATAAATTCACCCCCCCCCCCTGCATACACCACCTGCACATGTTCACGCCATCCAATTTATAACATGCGTGTGCTGGCACACGCATGTTATAAAATTGGCACGTCCATGTGTTAAAATCTACCCTTTTTGAGCAATTGTCAATTACTCAGTTCTGGTAAGTTTTCAAAGGTACTAATATTACGGTCCATCACCTGAAGTTAGGTGGCTAAATCTTTTGAAAATTAATTCCAAGTGGTCCACTTTGAATAAGCTAGGGACAGGAAAGTTACCTGGGGTTCTTTACCTGGATATTCAGCAGAACATACCTGGGTAATTGTTCAGCTGAATTTATCCAGCCAAAGTTACCTGGATAGTGGTTTCTTTTACCAGACTTCCCCAGCTAAGTTTACCTGGCTGGTGCTGCTGAATACTAGTGCTAGCCGAATAAACTTTAACCATGCACCCAGAATGCCCCCTACCCTACTTTTTTAAATCTGATCCCATTTTAACCAAGTAATGACTTACCTGGCTACAACGTATCTGCTCAGCAGGGCAGGAAATTGAAAACTCGGTGTTTGTTCAGGTAATTCAAAATATTATCCAGACAAAAACCTTTGAATATCAACCTCTAGGTAAATAACTTTTAGGCTTATCTAAAACAGGTATTTGGAAAACACAAAGCAGAGGGCTAAAGTTTAACTTTTTCTAGGTTGTTTATTGGCCTTTCAAGAAATATGAACTAAAATTTGTGATCCACAGATTATGATCTGCATATTTCCCAACTATCCATTACTTTGTATTTTCTGATACCAACTAGTGATGTGTGGATCATGGGTCATGGGGAGATGCTGATTAATACAGAGTGAACTGGCCCATTCTCCGAACTGAAATCTTAATCTGAGGGTCATTTTCAGCCAGTCAGCAAAGCTTGCAGGCCCACAGGCACTTGGTACCCACGGGCTTGCAAGAAAATTTTGAAAGAGAAAACTCCAGTGGAGCTTTCCCTTTCAAAAACTGACTGGCCGCTGGTGCTGCAGGTCCAAAGCATACGGGGGAAAACGAGGAGAAAGCAGGCGCAGGAATTATCACAATGAAAACCCCTCATGTGCTTCTGGCAGCCTGCCCTACCCCACCCCTAGTGCCACCCAGTGCCCTGATGGGAAAATCTCCCCATGCCGAGCACAGTGCAGGTAGGTTGTTACCCACAAAAGGCAGTTTTGAAAAAGAGTTTTCTGCAGGTAAACCCTTATATACCAGTAGGAATCCTTTCAAATTGCTCTAGAAAACAGCTAAGAACCAAAATATAGTTTAACTACCCAAAACAGTGGGCCAAAAACTTAGGTTTTCAGGGTTTTTTTGTCATTTTTGTAAACCTATTAAATGATATTCTCCAAAAGTCACTGGTCCTTAGCACATAGCATGGATGAGCTGGCATTTTTTAGGAAAAGGTCACTATCTATCATTTCTATTTGCAGACAGGGTGCTACAAAATAGTACTTCTAGTGCAAGTTAAAAGTGGCTTATCTTATCTATCCTGACCTGATGTCACAATGACCTACAGATGTAAAAATAAAGCATTTTATGTCAAACAGTTTATTATGCACAAAGTATACTTTGTGCTTATGCCCTCAAATCTAACTGTTTTCCATTTCATGAATAAACCAGGTACTACCACACTTTAGCATTTAATTTGAATAATTAATTGAAAATTAAAGTTTTATACAGCATCCTTGATTCTTCTAGAGAGGTTGCATCAAGATATCAATGTTAACACTGTAGGAAACTTTCCAGCATTTGAAATATACAGTCCACATCACTGCTCTCAAGGTTGCATGCATCTAAGCAAAACTGAACAAATCCCTTTTACATGCTTGTAATAATAGACTACATAGAAACACAGAAACATAGAAATAACAGCAGAAGAAGACCAAGCGGTTCATCCAGTCTGCCCAGCAAGGTTTTACACTTTTTTTTCATACTTTTCTGTTACTCTTGTCCCTTTAAATAATTTTTTTGGTTCTATTTCCTTTCCACCCCCGCCTTCGTAGATAGCAGTGCTGGAGCTGCATCTAACTGAAGTATCCAGCTAATTGGTTTGGGGTAGTAACCACCGTAATAAGCAAGCTACTCTCATGCTTGTTTACCCAGCCTGTGCAATTCAGTCCTTGTTGGTTGTTTGAATATAAATCATCTTTTCTTCATCCCCCTGCCATTGAAGCAGTGAGCTGTGCTGGATGTGTATTCTAAGTGAAGTATCAGACTTGATTTGGGGTAGTAACCGCCGTAACAAGCAAGCTACACCCATGCTTATTTGTTTTACCCAGACTATGTAATTCAGTCCTTGTTGGTAGATGTCTGAATATAAAACATCTTTTCTTCATTCCCCCTGCCATTGAAGCAGAGAGCTATACTAGATATGCATTGAAAGTGAAGTATCAGGCATTTTTGGTTTTGGGGTAGTAACTTCCATAACAAGCAAGCTACTCCCATGCTTTTATGTGGATGCAAATCCTTTTTTTCCACATTTCCTCTTGCCGTTGAAGCATAGAGCAATATTGGAGTCGCATTAACCATGTGTATGTTTATTGAATAAGGATATTCATCTCCAGGTAGTAGCCGTCACTCCTGCAAGCCACCCCCATGCCTCTTCTCTTCATTCACATCCTCTAGACTTTATGGATCCACAGTATTTATCCCACGCCCCTTTGAAATCCTTCACCATTTTGGTCTTCACCACTTCCTCCGGAAGGGTGTTCCAGGCATCCACCACTCTCTCCGTGAAGAAATACTTCCTGACATTGGTTCTGAGTCTTCCTCCCTGGAGTTTTAAATCGTGACCTCTGGTTCTGCTGATTTTTTTGCAACGGAAAAGGTTTGTCGTTGTCTTTGGATCATTAAAACCTTTCAAGAATCTAAAAGTCTGTATCATATCATTATCAGCTACATTATCAGCTCCATTGCATTACGTATCATCATCATTACCCCTTTCCGGTTGTGTGGAGGGCCTATCGTCAACATCTGAAATTAGGCAAAGGAAACACATTGAGCATGCTACTGCCCACGGTACCCGCAGCCCGGCCACGCACGTGTCACGTGGTTTTTCCACTCGCCTGGCTTTCTAAAATTTACTTGTAAATGTTTTAGCACTAAAATGATTAACATGTGCCAAAGGGTTTTAATATGTGCCAAATCATGTTAAAATGCATTCATCGTTTAGTTTTATTTGACAAGATTTTTTACAATACAACTTGATGCTTACATTGAGGAAATATAATTCCCATGCTCAGCAAGACGATGTGCAATAAACAACCTAAAAGAGTTTTAACATGCATTCGTTATTTAGCATGCGCTAAAGCAAAATGATATGAAAAAAAAATATGTGGTGCTGGAGGGAAGGAGGGACCCAGAATAAAGAATCCGATATGAATCAGGTATCAGTCCAGGAACTTCAATAGAGAAAAGACCAAAGGCAGGGGTTTAGCCCTCTATTCCTGTCCTACCCCTGTTCTGAATAGAAGCCTTTGTATTGAAACATGACTCAGATCAGATACTCAGTGGAGTAGGGGCTAAACCCCTGCCTTTGCTCTTTTTTTTTTTATTGAAGATCGATACCCAATTTGTATCAGATTCTGTATTCTGGGTCCCTCCCGACAGAGCTCCTCCAGCAAAAGAAGGCCATGTTGGGGGATTTGCACTACTCTGTAGAGAGCATTCAAATAAATATGCCTGTCATAAACTGAGAACACTTTCCTTACTGAACACTTTCCTTACTGAACAGTTTAATTTGCTTCACACACTCCTTGCTTGCAGACTGATTTTGGTGTGTGGTTTATATGCCACAATTTCTGTGATTTACACTGGATTAGTTTCACTGGTTAATTCCATTTACTGTTCTAAAGAACCATGTCTGACTTGGTTAATTAAATCTACTAAAGCTTCAATGATTAACCATTTGACCTTAGTTATTAATTCCTCCTTAACTGAAGACATCTTCCCAGAAACTCTGAAAAAAGCAATTGTTTACTCACTTTTGAAAAAGCTATGCCTGGGTGCATCTTTTCTGGAAAGATATAGGCATATTTCTAAACTGTCCTTCTTTGAATTTGCTGAGTTTATTTTAGCTGATAACATTCTAGACCTTTTCCAATATGGCTTCCAAAGGTGTCATGGAAAATAGCCAGTGCTCCTGTCTTTGCTGGACAACCTATTAAGAAGCTGAATATTGGAGGTTCTGTATTTTTTGTTTTGCTGGGCATTTAATCTGCCTTTGACACCTTGAATCATTCCATTCTGTTGTCTTGTTTGGGGTAGGGTCTATCCTTGTGCAATGGCTTTCATTTTTATTTTTTACTAGGGAGAGTACAACAAATACAGGTAGGTAATTGAAGATAACTTGGGCTCCACAGGGATCAACTTTGTCACCTGTTGTATTTAATAGTTACTTGAATCATATCAGTCAGATATTTAAAACTCTTGGCCTTTTAATACAAAAATATGTTATTCAACTCTTTCTGCCATCTGGATCTAGTCCGATGAGATTATGAATACCATGTCCAATTGTCTTTGGGGGAAGTGTCTCCAGATGGGTTAATTTTAAGCATCCCGTGATAGGCATGAATCTCCCTCATAAGTCAGGGCATGTTGGATATGATCTTAGTCTCTCCAATTCACTGCTAATACTCACCTCACTGCTTACAATGTGTCTAACAGAGCCACCTCCTGGAGTTCATAAGATGTGATATGTATAGACAACATATCAAGGTTAAAGACATGCATTTGTCTGAAATAAAAAAGAAAATGTCAGAAATTTCCTATTTCATAATTATTCAGCTTTTACTTATTTTGGAAAGAGTTTGCATTGCGCCTTGCAAAAGATATATTATGTGCAAAATAATCTGTGCAATATTTTATAGATAAAATTGTACACATTATTTGGCCTTTTATCACATATTAATGCTTTTGCAAAATGCAACTCAACTTTGAACATTGGTCTCTAGGTTTCATATTTGGATAAAAAAAATATTTGCCATGGCCCAATGAAAATTATTCAGACTGTGGAGAAGAATCAACCATTATAAATACTCTATTAATGTTCACTTCACGTACAGACATGAGCAAAAGCACTTATTCATCCAGATACACATATACCTTTTATTGACTTGACTATAATGTGGGGAATTTTCAAAGTTACGCATGTAAAAATTAGCATAAAAGTATGTAAGTAGCATCTACTCGTGTATATGCTATCATATAAACATCAAACATTTGTGCATATTTTTGCTTTCTCATGCACACATACCACCTAAAAGGGGCATTTTGGGGTCGTTCTGGGGTGTAAGTTGCAATTTTTAAAAAGTCAGACATAGATTTGCCAATTTAATAATTTTACATCTAATTATCCTGCCTAAGTAATATTAAACATGTTTATTGAGTACTATTGGCCAGGTGGGAGGTCTGGGTGAAGAACCAGGAGGAGCTCATGTTAATATGATTTGGCACATATTAAAACCCTTTGGTGCATGTTAATCATTTTAGTGCTAAAACATTTACAGGTAAATTTTAGAAAGCAGGCGAACGGAAAAACCACGTGATACGTGCGTGGCCGAGCTGCGGGTGCCGCGGGCATTTTAGAACGGCCGCGGCCACGCGCGTATCTTGTGGTAAGCGTGGAAGAGCCGGCTGTGAGAAAAGGGGCAGGCTGGGGGCGGGATCTGGGCAGGACGGGGACCGGACGGGTCAGCACCATTTTGTGCTGTCCCAGTGAAGCACGTGCTGGCAGCCAGCCGGTGTGCACAACTTACTTCAGCTCCTGAGCAGAAGTAAGTTCTAAAACAAACACATGTGATTAGAAAGGTGGGGATTAGGGTTCAGGACGGAGAGGGGAAAAGGGAGGAAGGATAGGTAGGGGGTTAGGGAACTGGGGATGCACTATCTCGATTTTTTTATAAAATCCACCCCCCCCCCCCCCCCATTGCATGCACGGGTGTCGTATATCAGCATGTCTTTGAAAATCTACCCCTTTCTACACATTAAAAAATTAACACACACTAAAAAGAAGGAACAACAGCACAACCCTAATATAATCTCCACCTAATAACACCTGACAAATCTAATTGTGGGAATTCCCACCTCTCAAGCTTTGCTAGACACATTGACTTCCTTCTGTCAGCACTGCAGTCTCAATTGAAGAAAAGGCCTGTGTGGTCTTGAAAGCTCATTTACTACAATTTTTTTTATTGGTCCTTTAAAAGGTATCACAGCCTACAAAGACTCATTTTATTGCCAGAAATGCTACCAAAGCAGTTATCCTTTGTTTGATCAGTTCCTAGCAAGTTTGTTTACTCTCATGAAATTCAGGTTCCAAAGTAATCAGCTGATGAAACGTGCTTCTAATATAAAAGCGAACACAGCATGGGCATCTCCGCCTTGTCTATCACTATGAGGGGCGTAATACTACTACTGACGTTATCCCTTGTAGGTAAGTTCAGAAAACATTTCAGTTAACTTCCATTTGGAGTTTTTTCTACTTCCCAAAACATACAAAATTAAGAATTAAAAATTTGGGAACTTATTTGAGCTACCAAAAATATATTAGTTATAAACCTAAACAGCTGGATGGAGAAATTTGACCTCCACTAGTTCAGCTTTTGTTTGATTTCTGAGCACCTGTCAGGATGAGTTTGTTTTGCTAACATTGACAATTTGCATGAGACTTGAGGCACTAAATTTTGCTGTCACCTGGACTTCCCCATGAGTGCCAGGTTTGTTTAGCTATTGTCAAAGATGTATAAATAAAGCATATATTTTAAAGATGTTAAACATTAAGTAATTAATACTATCACTATTACTAAGACAAAGGACCCTTAAATACATATTGCTTAGAATGAGTGCCTTATATCTTTAACAAAACATTTTTAAATGGCAAAAATAATGTTATACTGCATGTAGAATATTACGTGATCAGGATTTAAACATTTTTGCAAACAAAATGAAATGCTATCAATGATTTCAAATATTTGTTTCACTTTTAGGGAGTCAGCATATTAATTATGGTAAGTACATTATTGATTTAAACATTGATAAAAAAAATATGTATTGGGTTTTGGATGCTTAAAACAATTTATAGTGGTGGTATAGGTTAATGTGTTTACAGTATTCTGTAATGGATTTCATTAAATTCAATGAACTGGAAATCATTGCATTAGCCTGTATTCTATAAAATACCAGAGCTAGATCTTTTCTCCATAGGACACGGTCGGATGTCGCTTGGCCAGGATGAATATCTATTTTGTAACATAAGAAAAATACTGGTAGTAGAATATCTCCAGAACTTCAGCAATTTAAGTTGCTCAGGAATTTTATAGAATAGAGCAGGTCTTCCCTATAGGTCAACCTGTTCCATGGTCCTATAGCCATTCGAGTTTTCAGACTATCCACAATCAACATGCATGAGATAAATTTTTAAATATTAGATTGCTAATACATGTGAAATATCTCATGCATATTCATTGTACATAGCCTAAAAACTCAACTGGCTCTGGGGCCACCAGAACAGTTTTGGAAAACCCTGGAATAGAGGTCACCCCTAGTTATACTGACTTACTTCAAAAGCATCCTTCTTGCAAAATATCACATTACATTTTCAACCAAGCCATGTTGCTACATTATATAAAATAGTTTCACAACAGACATAGCTATGGAAATGATTATTCCTTACCTCAGGGTGTCTATTTCCAACAAATAGACAGTTTCTGCACTATTTATGACATGCTGTTTGTTTTAGAACCAGTTTGCACCTCAGACCGAGCTTACATCTATCACTACGAAGGTCTTGTTCTAAGTGGACTTCCAGAGAAAAGTTTTACAAGGTCTGGCCTAAAAATTAAATGCACAGTGGAAATCAGTGGAGCTGGGCCAAACCGCTGTCGTCTCAGGGTAAGGAAATATATTGAATTCTGAGGCCGAAATTATCTTCTTCCAAGATGTTTTCAAGCTTTGGGGGACATTAAAGTTTCATCATTGGTTTTGCTTACTCATGAAAGAATGTAACGATCATTTTATGCTGTCCCTAAATTCTGTTTCTCACTTACACCTAATAATTCTCAGCTCTAACCAACTGACAGATTTCTTCTGCTTTCTGCTCAGAAAAACAAAAGAAAATAATTTGAAATGTACAATAATGTATTACTGGATCAATCCACATGTTCAAAAACTGTACAACCTAAGACTAAACATCTGGTTTTGCAACCATAAAACAATTAGTAATCTCCATATTAAGTCGAAGCCAAATCAGTATCTGTCATTGCTCATTTTTATTTGATGTTTTCATTGCTGGGTGGTGGGGTAGATGTAGCATTTTAGCTCTGCATTTAAATTGCACTATTGTCTGATAGCATGAGATGTTGCTTGAATTCTGTACGTTTGAGAATCTATCTGAAGGGCTAGTTCCCTGGGTTGAAATCATCAATAGTGCTCCCCTCTCGGTTGGTCCCAACCACTCATTCTTAAGGGGCATTAGGTGGGGGGCAATGGTGAATGTGGGCTTTCTCTGCCTCTCGTCCCATCCTCCAGGATTGATGTAAAACAGGGGATGCTAACTTTCTTTGCCAGGCTCTGTCATGTGTCTTCTCATCTCAAAATGCTATGAAGGGAGTTAGGTCCACACTCCGTATATAAACCAAAGAGAAGAGGAATGTAGAAAATTCAAAGTCCTTCTCTTTTCAATTGGCACTGAATAGAGCTATGATCATGGGTGATGATTCTAGTTCAGTTCCCCATAAGCTACCAATCACTGTGTGATCTTCAGCAAACTCAGGGGGCAGTGACATCATGACTGCGAATTATCTACAGCAATGCTGTGTCCACGATTTCGGAGCGGCCTCAGAGGGAACGGGCAGCGTGCGCAAGTTGCACAAATGTGCACCCCCTTGCATGTGCCGACCCCGGATTTTATAAGATACACGCGGCTATATGTGTATCTATCTTATAAAATCTGCCATACTTTTGTTCGCGCCTGGTGTGCGAACAAAAGTATGCGCGCGCATATAGATTTATAAAATCTACCCCCTTGTGCGCACCGAGCCCAAGGAGAGCCCCGATGGCTTTCCCTATTCCCTCCAAGGCCGCTCTGAAATCAGATCGGCCTTGGAGGGAACTATTTTTTGATCCCCCCACCTTCCCCTCCCTTCCCCTATCTAGCCCACCCCCCAGCCCTAACTAAATCCCCCCTACTTTTTATTTCCGAAGTTACGTCTGCCCAAGGCAGGCATAACTTGTGCACGCCGGCTCACCATCCCCCAGCACAGGCCGCTGTGCCGGAGGACTTGGGACCACCCCCCGGACCACCCCCAAACCTCCGCCACACCCCCAGACTGCCCCTGATCCCCTGGACCCACCCCCGGACCGCCACCATGCCCCCAGACCCTCCCCCTTCCCGCCCCTTTTTCGAAGCCCTGGGACATACGTGCATCCCGGGGCTTGTGCGCGCTGCCGAGCCTATGCAAGATAGGCTCGGCATGTGCAGGGGCAGGCAGGGGCAACTTTTCGGGGGATATGCACGTATCTTACGCGCATAACCCTTTGAAAATCTGTCCCATTATGTGCATAAAGTTATCAAACATAGAAACATAGAAATGATGGCACAAAAAGGCCAAATTGTCCATCCAGTCTGCCCAGCAAGCTTCCCTAAGTAGTAACTGCTGCTCTGTGCAGGCTACCCCTATGTTTCTCTTATCGACAGGCAGACTTCCAGCTTTTACCCCTGAGGGTGAAAGGGGGTCTCTCATGCTTTTTGATTCTCCTGCTTCTCTCCCTTGTCCTCTTGTACTAGGATATAGATAAATTGAAAGGGTTGGAGGGGGGCTGGAAGAAGGCTTGATGGGGGTTAAGGGGGTGGGATTAGAGTAGAGGGATGTTGAAGGATAGGTAGGGTTAAAGGAGTTGGAAGGAGATAAAGGGAAGACATGCTGGGTTCTTGGGTTCTTGTAGATGGATTGGTTTTGTTTGTTCATGGTTATATTTGTATTCATATTTGTAAATATATTTTTAAGCATGTGGTGGATTTATGTTATGTAAGGCAGTGAAGATATACTGAGAAGTTTGTGCACTGGGATTGCAGTTTTGTAAGTAATGCGATACTGATTAGGCAGCCAGAGGAGCTTGCATAATAGAGGAATAATGATATCTTCCATACTCCATCCTGAAATCAACCAAGCCGCAAGGTTCTGGATGTCAGAAGGGCTTGTAAAGTACAAGCAGGTAGTCCTAAATAAATGGGATTGCAATAAGGGGCATAATTAATGTCTGCACAAGAGCTCTAAAACCAGACTTGCTCAATAGAGGGTTAAGGTCACACAAAAGGAGGGAGGAGGAATAGCCTAGTAGTTAGAGCAGTGGACTATGAACCAGGAGACCAACGTTCAAGTCCTGCTGTCGCTCCTCGTGACCTTGGGCAAGTCACTTTACCCTACATTGCCTCAGGTACAAAAACTTAGATTGTAAGCCCTCTGGGGATAGGCAAGTACCTACAGTACCTGAATGTAAAAAACCAATGTGATATCTCAATTAAGATGAATGTCAGTATATAAAAATAATAAATAAATGAAAGAGCTTAAAAAAACATTTTTAAGAACTGCCTTAATTTGAGGTCAAAATGTCAAATTATCATCAATTAAAACACCCAGACTTTTAACTTGGGTGATAATGGGCAACTCAACCTTCTCAATAGTGAGAGATGCCAAGGAAATCTCCATTGAGGAATGCTGAAGGACAATCGGGTCATTTTTAGAAAGATTCAAAGAAAGCTTATTATGATTAAGCCATTGCCAGACTGCAGTCAGGCAAATAGCCACTGATTCAGCAGTCTTGGCCTATGAAGTACAATCAGGAACAAAAAGTATCCTCAGCATACAACCGATATCCCACAGAGAGCCCAGCCAGCAGCTTACATAAAGATGATATGTAAATATTGAAAAGAAATGCCGACAGGGTCAAGTCCTTTGGGACACCGATATGGACCATATGCAACAATGAGCTTGTCATAGTCCATATTCTAAAGAGTTTGTCCAGCTAAATTTGGGACTTACCCAGACAAATCTCAGCTTTTAAATATTTCCACCATCTTCCCCCCCACCCCCCACCCCCAAGCTGACAGAATTTTAGCTAGGTAAGTCCCTCATCACAGACCAATTTTCATTTGGATCTCAGTTCTCATAGAAACATAAAAATGACGGCAGAAAATAACAATGGTCCATCCAGTCTGCCCAGCAAGCTTCTTGAGGGAGTAACTGCCGCTCTGTGCAGGTTACTACCATGTTTCTCTTAAGGGTAGCAGCTGCCGCTCCATGCAGTTATCCCCAAGCCTTATGATAACCCATAAAAATTTGCAGCTAACAGCATTTTTTTACTGGGTGGTGAGCTTTCTTGAAAATTCAGACAGAGTTGCTTGACGTGCTTTGCTTATAGACTTGGCCATAGAAGCAGTCCGGTGCTTTTTCCCTTAAGTCTGCGTATCAGTACCTCAGATCGTAGAACTTGGGGGCCCTATTGGTTGTTGTTTGAATCCAATTTCTCTTTTCCCCCTGCCATCAAAGCAGGCAGCAATGTTGAAGTTGCATTAAAGCATCAAGGCTTATTGGTTAACGGTAGTAATCTCCATGCCTTATAGTAAGGGAAATAACCACCCACTGCACCAGCAAGTTACCCCCATGGTAACTCGAGCGTAGCAGCTTGGGAAGAGCCAGAGTCAAAAGGAGGCAGACTCTGGCTGTTCCTTAAGTGCACTTTATTTACAGTGAAAAACAAACATAGAAACAAAAAGGGCAGGACAACTTAACTTCAAGTGTCACAACATTTAGGGGCCAATGCAATATCATGCACAGTAAAATGTATTGAGCGCCTGTTTTCCTAACACGCTCACAACCACCTATCCTGGGCGCCTGATGCTATATTATAATGAGCTGCCATGCTAAAAAAGAATGTGCTAGGGAGAAATTATGCATCGGGCCCCAGGAGACATGTATGTGAAGGTTGGGGGGAAGTGTACATGATGTCTGTGTATTTTGTGTAGCTATAGAGTTTGGGGCAACATTGCACAAAGTTAGTCTTGCCATTTGTCTACAAATCAGGAAAACCATTTTCAGTTTCTAAATTCAAAGTTTCATAAATTGCACCCAAGTTTAGCCAACTGGAGACTTGGACTTTTTCTGTATAGTGATTTTCGAAATATAGTTTTCATAACCTGGAGGATTGGACTGTTGCTTTCTCATGATGTATATGTGTCTCATGACTGGGGGAAGGTAGCAGTTATCGAAAGGTGCCAGAATGAACCTGTAATTCTGAAATGCATGTGCAGGGTCGCCAGATGCCTGCTGAATGCTGTCACAAGTGGAGACCCCAGGCTCCTCTCTTGCTGTGCACGCAAACTTGACTCGTGGTATGACTTAACACCAGCTCCAGGGCGTTGAGTGACTGGTGATTTTCTGCAACAGGGGGTAATAGCTAATAGCATCATCTACATGGAATTTACATGTGATGAGCACTATTAGCTATGCATTTGTTTGGGCACACGTTTTGGATGCACTAATCCCCTTATTGCATTGGGAGTTAGTCTAACGCATCCAAAATGCACAATCAACCACATGTTAACCTGTGCGCTGGGCTGGGCACACATTATTGCATCGGCCTGTTAGTACAGTTCACATTAATTTCAGGTCTCAAAAACATTTAGTGCAGCTCACCTTTAGATATAACAGGTTCTGGCATATGGTATGTCTCTCCCTGCTTCCTGGTGCCTATCTAACCCTTCTAGGCCCTGAGGTCTTATACTCTGGTGAAGGGCTTCTCCCTTCTCCCAGGATTCCCTGCGGGTCTCAACCTTAAGGAGGTACCAGGCGAGACAGCTGTGCCCGGTCCTTTAAGGTAGTCTGAGGGAGTTTTCTGTACACTCCCTCACACCCCCCCCCCCCCCCCCGCATGCTTTTCTTATTTCCATCCTCTAGCCTTTAGAGTTCAACAGTGTTTATCCCATGCCCCTTTGACTGTTTTCATCTTCACCACCTCCTCCAGAAGGGCATTCCAGGCATCCACCATTCTCTCCATGAAGAAACATTTCCTGACGTTACAGGGATTGGGCAACTGTCAATGAAGCTGACCGATCCACATCAAAGTGAAATGAATAAATTAATATCTAAGTGCCAGTAACGGTTTACTGTCCTGGCATTTAAATATTCACAAAATACAAAATCCTTCCTTATATAATGTGCAGAGTGAAAGGATATAAAAATGCACAATAATACTCCCAATCCTAATATTCACCCCATGGGTGGAGGGAAGAGCTTGTGTTCCTCCTGCTGGGATACCAGAATGCTTTGGGGCAATGACCCTACTTTTTCAAGCATAAGAAAAGAGAATTAAGCTGCTACGGCTCCATTTTTGTTTTAATTTTGGAGGGCTTGGGAAGGCAAGCAGGGAACTACGGCTTGTGGCTTCTTTTCTTTTAACTTGGGGGAGTTGGGGGGGGGGGTTTGAGGTGCTACAAACAGCCATTTTTAAAACAAATATTTTTTCAACCAGGGATTAGCAAACTTATCTGGATAGCTTTGTTTGGATAAACTACCTGAGTATATTCATCAGGAGACTGGTCCTTCTAAATATTTCACTAAAGTTATCTGAGTAACTTCACCCAAATAACTTTGACACTCATCAGCTTATTGAATATGGACCTCATATGAAGATAGATGGATAGATATACATACATGAGTTTTCTAAAAAGAGGAGATATATATATATATATATACATAATAGTCAATAGCACATAACTAATCAAAAGCGTGAGAATAAGAACAGCAGAGTGTTTACTTTCTAATAGTCATTTGACCAGAAAACAATTTTTAAGCAAAATTCAGATGTCATCACTATAGCTAAATTATGTCATGGGGCAGCAGGTTATAAAAATGCCTTCGAGGCATGTTTTTCTTTTGCTTATTGAGTCAAAGTACCTACCTGTTTTCATGAACCCTGTACTATAAACTGACAAAGGGGAACAGTATCAACCGGTTGCATATAAAGTATTTTTTTAACTACATTGTTCTACTTTCATGATCAGAAGAAAAAGTTGCAATAAAACTTAAGGAGGGCAATTTTCAATGTTTTTTCTGGAGGTAAGTGGCCTCCCACCCCCAAATGCAACATAGCAGAGAAGGGCTGGGGAAGGGGCATGGCAAAGGTAGGGGAGGGAGAGTGCACACTTGGGGTTTGAATTTTGAAAGCCTCCATGCATCCATTGGGTGGGTAAATCTGCACCTACTGCAGAGCATGTGCAGTTGTATGTGCTGAAGTTTGAGGCCCGTTCTAGCAGTTAGGGCATGTAGGATTTCACTTTAAAAACGAGCTTACAATCTGGTAGGTACACTGTGCCATGGGACTTCAAGCCCCATGCAGGTTTAAAAATTGCCCTATTTATGGCAAACTTTCTAATTAAAACAAACACCAGGCTTGGCCCATTGGCTCAGGTGGCAAGTGCTGTGCATGGCCATGCAAAAGGTCCCAGCGCAGTCCCCAAGATGTGTCTCCCGCTCCCTGGGGGTGACGAGGCTGGGGCTGCTACAGAGGCAGAGTTGACGGCCGTCAGAGAAGGAGGGAGTCATAGTCATCGCTTAAGGGTGGATTTGGGTTCATGACTGCAGGGTTCTTGAAGGAGCCCTGCTGCATGGCCCTTGGCCCATCATCAGGACTGCAAAGACCAGATTAGGTATATTGTGGGTGGGGGAGGAGAATATAAAATAGGGGGGAAATCCCCAGAGCCAAGTGCTGGTTCCAACTGAGTTGAAACTGTTGAGTCCAAAAATAATATATCAGGTTGGTTAAATTTATACTTTGAGGCCAGGCCAATATACTAAATATGAATGGTTTTGAAAATGCAATTAGCCATGCAATAAAAATGTCAAATAGCATATTCATTTCTGTTAGCAAATGTTAATGCGTGCCTTTTGTCTGTATGTAATTTTGCATTTGTGAAGTCATTAGCAAAATTTCTGCATAATCACTATGAGTTGAAAAATAATGCAAATCAGCTCAAGAGTGATTTTGGCATAGCAACCATTATGATTTCCCACAAACCTGAACTATACCTCAGGGAGATGTGGTAGTTTTTTTGTGATAAAGTCTGTGACTTCACATATATTTTACCTGAAAAAAAATGCCCTCTCAAAACTATTTGCATATTTTGTATTTTTCATATGAAAAACTGCTCACAGTCCCTGGTTATTCTTGCAGAGCTGACTATAGTTTAGTACATCAGCCTTTTTGTATGTGATCTGCTTCTCCTCAATAACTGGTTCCTCTCATTTGAAATGGTTAATTCAGACTGGAAAAATATTTATTCATGCCATTCAAATGATTCGGTGACCGAATAAATCAGTAAAGTACACAAATGATTTTACAAAAAAATAAATTCCTATATTAGCAATCAAAATCTTTTTCTTTTTTTTTTTTTTCACAGATTTCTGAGCCAGAGGCAGAAGAATACATTGGCATTTGGACCAAAGATCCATTTACTCGATCACCTAGACTGACTCAGTTACTTCAAGAACAACTGACCAAACCCATCACATTTCAATATCGCAATGGTCATGTTGGAGCTATTTATGTTCCTAAAGGTGTCATAGACACTTTTGTTAATTTCTGCAAAGGCATTATCAATATCTTCCAAATATACATCAAGAAAACTCACAACACGTATAGCCTACCGGAGGTGAACACTTTACATCATTCTTAGCAGTTAGCATGAGGTCATCCGCTTAAAAATAGTGCTGGGCATGTATTACTGGTCCTGTAGTTATAAGCCATTGTTAAGGATATTGGATTCAGCAACACGAAACTGCACTTGAATCTAATATGCTTTTACGTTTTTATGTGAACTTTTTAAAGTCAACTTGTTTTGGCAGCTACAAAATCCAAAGAAATGGATGTGGCTACTGTAAAGCAAGTGAAACATTAAAAGCACGGCAGGAGCAGTATCACTGCAGTGGCTCTTCCTTCCTTCACACCTTCATTTTAAGTGGCAAAATAAGATCACCAGGGTGCTAACATACCTAAATAGATTACAGATTAATAACGACCAGAATAAACATTGCCATAGCAACCTTTCATTGCCTCCATATTTCAGTCACCCCAGCTGCCCACTTGCAGGAAGGGCTCTGTCCAACTGAGAAGCCTCAGGAAGTACCAGGATCATCCTGCCACTCCATGCAAGTGAACTCTGTCACTTCTCTCTGATCCTCTCTTCCTCAGTCATGTTTTTGATGTCCTGGGCATCCATATTGTTCTTATTGTTGCCTTTGGTGAGGCACTACTGCAATGATGATAACCCTCAACAACTGTTGCTCGTGTTTACCTGACTGTCCTGGATTAGAAGGTAACAGGTTGGTTATTTTCTGTTGGCAGGCTGCAAATTGCTCCTTCCCCTAACTCACTGCCCCTTTTATGCACTTACAAAACCCCCTTTTGACCCGATACCCCACTACCTCTGATGCTACTTACTAGGACCCGATGGAAAATTGCTCTTCCCCTTCCCCTCCAGGCTTTCCCTCTCTTTTCCTTGCCTAAACCATCCCCTTTATTCTTAAAGTCCCTTTCTTTTTGTTACGCCTTCTCCCCATTCCCACCATCAGTCTAGCTGTGCATAGAGCCAGTAGGGTGAGCCATGTTAAGTGGTCCTGTGTTCTGGTTAGTGCCTATTCTTCCCTAAATAACATGACCTCTAAGGGATCCATATTCAAAGGGATCTGTCCTGCTAAATTAGGACTTAACAGGACCAACCCCAAAGTATTACATTTCTCACCAGTCTGAACACCCAAAGTTAACAGGCTAAGTGATGAGTTAGCTGGATAACACCAATATTCAGGGTTAACCAGCTAACGGGGTTATTTTCTAAAGGCTTGTTGCACGCAATCCGGCCGTATTGCGGGCGATGAGTCTCTATCACACGTGAAAAGGCCCATTTCGCGTGAGCTAGCATGCAAATTAGAGTCGGGCGGGGAGGGGAGGAGTCGGGGAGAGGAGAGGGAGGAGTCGGCGGTGTCTTCGCTGCCAGCGATAACGTTACCAAAGTTATCATCGGCAGTAGCGCGCTGAATAGCGCCACCTTTCACGGTGGCGCTATTCGGTGCGAAAGCCGGCAGCCTGTGCACGGCCGTGGTGTGAAGGCTGTGGGCTTTCGCAGGCCAACTCCCGCCCCCCATTTTCGATGGATTCATCATTCTGCAATGAATGATGAATCCAGGCCTAAGTTATCTAAGTTTAGGACTCTCCTAGAACAATCCTATTCTTATCTGGGTCATTTATCCAGATAACTTGAAACTTAATTGGCTATATTTTCAGCATATAGTCAGGTACATACAAATTAAATGATATAAAAGGCAGGCAAGCAGGGTGATCCCCTAACTCCTCGCTCTTCAAAATAAATAAATAAAACAATTTTGGGACTAGCAATCCCCTCCCAAGCCCCCAACCTCCCAAATTAATTACAAACAAGTAGTGGGCTATGGAATTCCAAGTCCCCCCCCCCCCCCCATGAGATATTTTAACCCAGCATCTAGTCTCTTTTTTTCACCTTCCCCACCCTCCCAAAAATGAGAAGCCCATTGCCACCCTCACCATCCCCACACACCCCCTCCCCCCTCCAAACCCCAAGGCTAACAGGTCTATCACTTTGGCTGGCCTTCAGGGTTCTGGGGGCTCCAGGAGGGGTTGGAAGAGTGGTAGTGGGGGTTGTCAGTTTGTAGGGAGGGTGAAGACGAAGGAAGGAGAAGACCCAGAACCTGGTTTGAAATTAAATGTCTTAAAGGGGTCTCGAGTTGCCACGGCTTGCTACTTATTTTTAACTAATTTGGGAAGTCGAGGGGTTGCAGGGATCGGGTGGAGGTCCCACCAATGCTTTACTTATTTTGTGGGGTGGGAGGTTCGTGGATTGCCTTGCTTGTCTGCCTATTTAAAACATTTTTTATCTTTATTTTTACTTAACCGGCTGTGTGCTTAATACGGCCAGTTACAATTCAGGCAATCTAGGTAAACTTACCCAGGAGACAGCCATTAGCCCAGGGGTGGCCAATTCTGGTCCTCAAGAGCCACAAACAGGCCATGTTTTCAGGACATCCACAATGAATATGCATAAGATAGATTTGCATGCACTGCCTCCATTGGATGCAGATCTGTATCATGCATGTTCAGTGTGGATATCCTCCAAACCAGGCCTATTTGTGGCTCTTGAGGACTGGAGTTGGCCACCCCTGTATTATTCAGATAAGGTTTAGAGTTATCCAGGTAAACTTACCCGGGTAACTCTAGCTGAGTATATTCTTGGGAGATGTGTCTTACTGAATATACCGGCTAAAGTTGCTTTGTTAGCTTTAACTAGGTAACTTGCCTCTCACCAGCCTATTGGAACCGGCAGTCTAAGCAGCCATGTTATCAGAACCATAGCTCTAAATGTTTGCAGCTATAAGATTTGGCATCTCTGAGATACAATATGTAGTGATTTCCTCCTTTGCTTCTTCTGAAAATGAGTACTATGCTGACACTTTAAAACAATCCATGACCGTCACCAGTGAATATAATCTTAGCAATGGTTACCGTCATGATATCTACAAATATCCTTGGTTCCAAAGGGCAGCAGAACATATGGGGAGGGAATTCGGAAAGCCAAATTCCACAAGTAAAATGCTTTTTACTTATATAATCTGCTTTTGAACTATTGCCTGCCCTCAATGCAAATAAAAAAATGCCTGTGTAGTTCAACAATGCATGGACTTTTACCCGCCCTGTCAAGAGGGCATTCCCGAAGTTGTGTGCAGGCCAGGAAGGAAATGAACACGTGTAGATTACATTTTCAAATCTATGCACGCTGTTTGCCTTTAAATTTTCCCCACACAAACAGCAGGCTACTTTGTACCCTGGCAATAATCAAAGCCAAAAATAAAATACATTAATAATGGAATTTAGCTTTGATTACTGTTAAATTTTTTTTATTTAATTTATTTTTTATTTAAAAAATGTATCTACCGCAAATCAAGAATTTCTAAGTGGTTTACGAAAAACATACATAAAATCTATTTTATCACAGACATAAATCTCACGAGTAAACAGTACCCACAATGTCTGCACCAATGCGGGCAGTGTGATTATCATTCCTCATTTATCACAGAATTGTACAGTGCAGATGAACTAATGGGCCTTATTCAGAAAGGACTTTTCTCTGTTCCGTGCCTACGGAAAAGCATCTTTATCAAATAGTATCCAAAATACAGTAGTTTGCACTGAAAAGAGATTCTGGCTAGACCTTTGCAACTCTGGCACAGTGAACTTGTACTAGTGGAGCAGTATAGCCACTCAGTTTATTCCTGCTATTATTTTAACATTATCAAAAGGAAATTTGTTAAAAAGAGATAATAACTATGATCGATGAAAGTGATGTCCATGCATAGTGCAGATAGACAGACAGCCAGATAAATAGATAGCTATTTCATTCTAATCCATATACAATGTTTTTTTGGCAGCTGGGAATTGGAGGTATTTGCCAGACAAACTATATCATCCAAGAAAATAAGAAATCAAATGAAATCTTTATCACCAAATCAAGGGATGGAAACAACTGTGAGGAGAGAATTCACATGGTTATGGGCAATGCCTACGCACACAGGAGCAGCGGCAGCTGTGAGCAAGTAAGAAAGGCTTGGTGCTGTATGCAGACAGACCTATTTTGTCACAAAGCTGAAACTGATTTCTAGGGATATCGCTGTCTCTCTCTCTCTCCCTCTCTTACACACTCTTATCTTATTTTGTTTTTTTTCTATTCTTGAGAGAAACAAAAATATCCGTACCAGTGCCACTTACAATTACAAGATCAAAGCAACCCAGACTGGTGCTCACATCCAACATGCCAGTGTCTTCGAGGTCCATCAGGTCACACCATTTAACGAAAGGGACGGGGCGGCTGTGACAGAAGCAAGGTACATGTTTCGATGCATTTCCGACAGGTGTTATGCCTACCGTTTAATTGTGCATAATCGTTGGAGCTCTGCTCACCCACAGGGTAAAAGGACTCTTGAAAATGAGATGCTAAATATCTAATCCAATTGCCAAATAATTAACCACCCTTTTTTATTTTATTTATGGTGCAGACAGCTAAATACTAGCGATAGAAATTCATTGCAGACTTCAAGTAGCAATAATGCAGCCCTGGACTGGCCACAGAAAGCTGTGGAGGATCTACGGCTGGCACAGAAGAGTTTACTTTACTTTCCAGATCCAAGTGCCTCATTTGCATTGTCATTTAGTAAAAGAGCATGAAAAGGGATCAGATTTAACAAGGAATTTTTCCCGTTTTGTGACAATGAGGGGGTCATTTTGTGACTTTGCTCAGGTTAGCCAGCAAATCAGGGCATAGGCTGCACAAACTTTCAAAGCGCACTTATGAGCATAAATCCGCTTTGAAGATTATCCCACCAAATCTACCCGCACAGGTCACACCTGTTAAAATGCCCGCACACCTTGAAAATTTGTGCACACGTTTTATAAAGACAAAACATATGTGCCAAACCCTTCCCCCAGCTCTGCCTCCAGGAATACCTCTGCCCAGTCCTGGTAAATTTACGCACGAACATGACATGTGCGTAAAGCCCCCCAGGGCAATTTTATAAAAGGCCATTTCTGCATGGAAAGCACTGCTTTACCCACAGAAATGCCTTTGAAAATGTCCCTCTCCATGTCTGCTCATAATTTAGATCAAGATTCAAGCTGTCTTATGCTGAACACAAATTTAGGAATGAAATCTTTGTGGAAAATGGAGGTGGACCAAAGATCTGTGCTTGCTCAGTCTACTTCTGCTTTCACTGTACATTCACTCTCTGGATCCCTAGATCTCATCATTTGGCTTTCTTTATCTTCTATATTAAGAAGATTTACAAATATTTTTAGTATTTCCCTTCAATCTGCTCACCTATCAATTACAACATTTCCAGCTGTCTCACAACTACAGTATATCCATCTGGATGCTTGGCCATCACTTCCAGCTGAACATGATCATTGATTATTTTCCATCATCATCATTGTTTATTTATGATGAATCTTTCCAGCCAGGGAGTGCAAAGCATGTTACATATTAGCGGGGGGAAAGGTGTATCACATAAATAGTGCAGCAGAGCAATATGTATACATAATAAACTAAAATCTTTGGGAAGGTTTGTGTCCTTAAGATACTATACATAAATACTGGCGAACAGTCTAGAGTAGGAATTGTGTTCTTAGTTGGATTTAGACTCTGAAGCACTTTCCGACTCTAGTTGGAGCTGAAGGCTGCTTCAAAGAGCCACCTTTTCACCCCTTTACTGAAGGCCGTGAGATCCGGGCCAAGTTTGATGTATAGTGGTAAGGAGTTCTATAGTGTTGGGACTGAGCTTGCAAAGGTTCCTTTCCTGTTAGTGAGGCCCATGATTATTGGGGATTTTCCAGTTATGCTTGGCTTTGAGAGTGTAGTGAGCAGGCAGACGTGTAGGAAGTGAGAGATTTCATGAGGGAGTTTGGTACCAAGCCTTTAAGTACTTTATAAACCAAGGTTAATAGTTTGAATATAGCATGGTAGAGTGTCAGGAGCCAATACAGAATTTTCAAAATAGGGGTTATGTGTTCAGGTTTCTTGGCTTTCACTATCATGTGAGCTGCAGTGTTTTAAATGAGCTGTAGGAGTTGGTTTAGGGTGTTAGGAATACTGGCGTAGAGGGCATTATAGTAATCCAGGCAGAAGATTATCGAAGCCTGGATGACAACTGCAAATGCTTTGTCACACTTTCCTAACTAGAATGTGTATTTATCAGTCTGCAGTAAAATGTTTTGTTATGCATTAATATGCATTGCTAATAAATAGGCTCCATTAATCTCAATAGGCTTTGTTGACTAATAAGGTGCATTAGCACAATATAGTAATGTAACCCCACCCCAGTATGCAAGTCTAGCACAGTGAGTCCATAAAGTTATTTATACTCTTTGGGGCAGGAATCCTGACTAGCTCGTGGATAAAGGTAACTCTGCTATTTCTTTATTGCTATGCTATTTCTTGCTCACTGTTATGTATTCTATTACTGTCTCTTCCCTCTGTCTGTGCAGGATTCACTTATATCAGGCAGGGAGAACATCCACTCTTTGGTTTAAACTGAAGTGGAGCTCCCAGATGGGCAGGGTCTTTAGGATGGTCAAAACACCTTCCAAGCTTATGAAAAGAGCAAAGTCCATGGCACAGAGAGTAAATCCTCTCTTTCTCTCCCCAGCGTGGTGAACACTGGATGGGTGTCCCCAGCGAGGTTGTTTCCTTTACTCATGGTTAGCAGATCTTCAGGATCTCCTTGATCTCACACAGTCTCTTTAGTGCTCCCTCTGGATCCTCGATGGAAAGGACCCTCCTTGAAATAAGCAGTTCTCTCGCTTCTAGTAGGAAGGAAAGGGCAATCAAAACCCTCCTGAATCTAACAAAAGTGTTCTTTCCCCAAAAAGGAACAGAAGCTAACAGCGGAGTCCCCTCCTCACATTAGGTCACCACCACTTCAGGGGTGTATCTTCCCTGTCCCTGGGCGGTTCACATGCAGGGTTCCCCAATCCCTACATGTAAGACAGGCCCAGGTGTCCAGTGAGGCTCCAAAAAAAATCTCAAAACCCAGGGGGAACTCAACCAGACAGGTTGTGTACTGGAAGAGGAAATCCCTCCAGACCCTGGTCAGGACTAACAGTCTGGGTTAGCCCGCCTTTCCTGACTGGGTCTGTAAAACAACAAAAATTAACTCCTGACACCTCTGCACTCTGTGATAACCTAAATGGTCTGCCTCCCAAGCTGTAGCAAGGGCTCGGTTATGTATTGTTCAAGTGGGATGGCTAATTTTAGACCCCGCAGAAAGAGGAGCTATATTTGAATGGATCCTCTCTTCACTCTACCTATTCTCTCTCTCTAGCTGAACAAAAGGCTCAACCAGGTCCTCCTGGTCATGTGACTGGAGGGTCCTTCACAGTAAATATACTAGCTCACAATCCTTACTTCTGTTTTTACTTTTCTTATACAACTGATCCTTTTTTATCCTTTTCATCCATATCAACAATACTGCAAAATCATTTGGGCTTAACCTATTTAAAATACACCCATTCCTAACCCTATTACCATTTACCTTCTTTCTCAAACCCACACTGTCTCTCACCTAAGCTAATATAACGCCCTACTTGTTCACCTCCCTCACTCCTTTCAGCTAACTCTCAGTTCTACTGCTTGCTTTGTCTCACATTCCTTTGCTTGCCCATGTTATTTCTGTCCTGTGCTATCTTCAATGCCTCCTAGTCCATCTATGGTCATATTTAGTGTTGATTGAATATCTTTAAAAAAAAAAAACAGGTTCACCATTTGATTTAATGAACAAGTAAAATTCTGTGACTTTGGCAAATCAGTTGCATAAACCAATTTTAAAGCAAAAGCCACATTTGCCAGTTTTCTTTATTTGGTCCTGCTTTTCATTTTGTGTAAGACACTTTTTTGACTAACTGTTTCTTTCACCTTACCATTAAACCATCCTGGTTGTTGTTTGGTCTTCCTTTGAACCTTTTAATGCATGGAATACATTTTATCTGGGCTTCCAATATGGTATTTTAAAAAATATTCATACCTTATGCAAACTTGTAACCTTTGTGTTACGTTCGTGGACCCTTAGGCTGAGGCGGGATTGCCACAACCTGCAGGGAGGAGCCCTATAGATTCCCACTGTCAGCAGGCAGACCCGAGCAAGGCAGAGAACCAGCTGGAGCTTTGCCTATACCAGCTCTCATTCCCCTCAAGTATAGCCTTTGGCTGCTGAGGCCAGCAAGTCTAAGTGGGGTCTCTGCTGTGAGCAGGTAATGAGGTCCTTGGATAGCAGGGTGGTAGGAGGGTGGTGATCAGGCATGTAGAGAAGCAGGAAGAGGTTGATGGCAGGCAGCAATCAAGCATGTCAAGATCAGGCAGAGTTTGATGGCAGGCAGCAGTCAAGTGTGGTCTAAGGTCAGGCCGAGGTAAATCCAGGTATCTGTCCAAAGGGAAGAAGGGATGGGTAGGCAGGGAGGTCAGGTGACGAAAAGCACAGAAGGTAAGGAACAATGAGGACAATGCAGGAGCTGGAGACAAGATGCTGAAGACAGGCTGGGCTGAAGACAAGATGTTAAAGTCATGCTGTGCTGAAGACAAGATGCTGTAGAAACACGCTCTATACAAGGTAGGTAGTAGGACCTGTTGCTGGGGCATGTTGCAGCTGGGAAGCTGCCCTTTTATAGGGCAGTACCAGTGATGTCATATTCCAGGACCACAGGTCCCTTAAAAAGTCCCAGCATGACACACACCTAAGGAGAAGCATGGCGCACTGTAGTTGGTGGTGTTCTGCCGCATGAAGGTCCAGCAGTTTCCTGGAGTGCCCAGTGGTGGCATCCTGCAATTAATGGTGTGACTAGCCCGGGCCTGAAGGTGAGGGCAGCAGTTTGAGGGATTAGCCCACAGATCACATAATGTAACACTTTGCAACTGCTCCTTTTGTTTTCTTCTAATGTCCTTATAACATCATAGTCTCCCTTTTTAGCTACTGCAGTAGTTTTTCTTAATGTCCTTTTTCCAGTGATTAATGTCAAATTTGATTGCATTATGATCACTATTGCTATCTAACTTCTTAACCCAGGTCATGCATTCCACTAAGTACTAGATCTGAAGTAGCTCCCCTTCTCATCAGTTCTATGGCCAGCTGCTCTATGATGGCAGTCATTTATAGCATCTAGAACTTTTTATGCATGATCCGATGAGATATTGTCCCATCAATACTGGGATAATTGAAATCTCCAATTATTATTGTGTTGCCAAATGTATTTGCCTTTCTAATTTCTAATAGTATTCCACCATCTGTTTTTTCATCTTGGCCAGGTAGTTAGCAGTAAACACTCACAGCTATACTCATGCCCAGCACACATGGAATTTCTATCTATAAAGTTTCCACAGTGCTTTTTGTGTCCTGTAGAATTGTTATCCTGCTTGATTCTATAATATCCTTTACATATAATGTGACCATCTCCACCAGTTTGATTTGCCTTGTCATGTCATATAATTTATACCCTGGTATCAAAGAGTCCCATTGATTACATTTTTGAGATACGATTTATGTTTATATCGTTACGTAATGCCATGCATTCTAACACTCCAATTGTACTATTCAGACTTCTGACATTCACATACAGACATTTTAAAGTATGTTTTTTATTTGTATTCTATATGTATTCACAACCTACTCATTAGCAGGTACTTTAGAGTAATTTATATTTGTTTGATCTTTATTTATATCCATCTGGGATACTTCAGCCATATCCTCAACCTCTATACGGGGATATTCTAACCTCCCTGCTTTGCACATAACTGTGGAAGATGCATCCCTCATGTTTTTCCCCCCCCATGGTCTAATTTAAAACTTGCTCTATCTCCTTTTTCAGTGTTAGTGCCAGCAGCTGGGTTCTACCCTAGTTAAGGTGGAGCTCCAGCCATCAGAATAGGATTTCCCCTTCCCCAGAATGCTCTAAAGCCCTCTTCTCTGAACTATCATCTCATCCATGCATTAAAACTCTGGAGGTTAGCCTGCCCCTGGGGTCCTGTGCATGGAATGGAAAACATTTTGAAAATGCAACCCTGGAAGTTATGGATTTCAATTTCCTACCTAAAAGCCCAGATTAACCTCCTAAATGTCCTTTGGCACCTAACTGTTTTGTTGGTACCCACATGTACCACAATATCACTCTATCCTATCTAGGTGTTGCATAAGATCTGCTACTTTAGCACCAGGCAGGAAAGTTACCAACCAATCTTGATGTCCAGCAACTACCCAGCAATCTACAACCCTAATGATTGAATGGCCTACTACAATGACAGTCTTAACCCTTCCCTTTTGGGCACAGCCTCTGGAAAAAAAAAAAACATCCTTGGTGCAAGAGGATAAGGCATCCCCTAGAGGGAAGGTTCTATTTACAGAATTACTTCCAGGCACTCCAAGGTAATAGTCTCCTGCCAGGTTAACTTGTTCTTCCAAAGCAACACAAGGACTGCTAGACTAGATTTGGGATTTCTCAACTATGTCCCTGAAGGTCTCCTTTATATACTTCTCTTTCTTCCTCAGCTCCCCCAGTTCTGCTACTCTGGCTCCCAGAGATTTCTGAAAGCCAAAAGCTCTTTGTATTGGGTTCTCACATCTCTAATCACATTTTAAACTTTAATTTTTATTTATTTATTTATTTGTTTATTTATTTTGAATTCTTATATACCAACATTCCTGTAAAGTATACAGATCATACCGGTTTACAGTGTAACAGAACTATCGCAAGGAGCGCGATTACATAGAACATAACACATTGGAGCATGAGAACATTGGGAAACACTGGGGAAACAGGAACAAATGTAAAACCTTATAAACTGAATGAGGGAAGGGAATAAAATCAATATAATAAAATCAATATAAATAAAATAAATATAAAATATAATAAAATCAAGATAAATTTAAGGTGACAAAGGGGATGTCAAAGGAATGGCATAGGTATTTCAAGATAAAGATTCATTGATATCAGTTCAGGTTTAAGAAGATGACATTGAGATGTCAAGATGAAGTAAAATTATGTCAGAGAAAGCCCATAGAAGCTTTACAATGACAGGAAACAATAAAATCTCAGAACAGTAAATGCAACATTCAACCAAGAAATACAATAGCCTAAATTCATCAGTCTGTATCTTCAGAGAAAACTTTCATAAATGCAGCCTTAAAATGATAGCCATCTGACAAACCTATTTACTGAAAATAAGCAATGTTTGCGACTTGAGCAAATACTACCTTTTATACATATGCGAAAGTGGCATTTAATAATTTTCAGTCTTCATATACAACGTCGGTATTCTCAGCATTGCACATTACAAATGACATTCTACTATATAACAGTATTTATTTGAGCAAAAGCACATTTATTTATTTATTTTTAGCTTTTATATATCATCGTATAAGTATGGACAATCACAACAGTTTACAATGAGATCCCAATAATAACAATATAAAATTAACAGTGCCATACGAAAATCAGCTATTACAAAATAAAATTTAAAAACAAAATCGATATCTTCTATTGTATCTATACTTAAAATCTAAGTCATCTCTAAAATAATACAATATGTATAATAATCATAAAAATCATATTAAAACTAATTTTTCTAAAAAACAAAAAGTTTTCACATCAGAGCTAAACAATTGGATTACTTTAGCACACAGCCTTTCTTTGTTATTCCTGTTTATTACAGAATGCCTGCTTAAACAACCATGTTTTTAACATTCCTTTGAAAAATTTTTAATTCTGTTGAGTTCTTAATTCTAAGGGCATTCCATTCCATATTGTGGGACCGGCGAGTGACAGGGCTCGCTCCCTGACCTGTGTCAAATGTGCTGATTTTAATGAGGGTATTGGTAGTAGAGCTTTGTTAACAGATCGAAGATTTTTTTGTGGTATGTGCAACCGTAGAGCAGTGTTAAGCCAATCCACTGTTTCGTCGTAAATTAACTTATGAATAATGCATAGTACTTTAAAATGAATCCTCTGTTCAACTGGCAACCAGTGTAGTTCTGCCAGTACTGGAGTGATATGGTCCCTTTTCTTTTTTCCTGTAAGGATTCTAGCCGCGGAGTTCATTAAAATCTGTAACGGTCTGATCGTGGAATATGGCAATCCTAACAGCAAAGAATTACAATAATGAGTACTAGTAAATATGAGAGCTTGTAATAATGTTCTAAAATTGGCGAATTCTAATAAAGGTTTTAATTTTCTGAGGACCATCAATTTCGCATATCCCTCTTTTCTGTCTGATTTTTCTCCTTCTTTCTTGAAATCCCCTCAATTTATCCATTCTACTAGCATGGTCCCTCTGCCCAGCCTCTCAAAAATTATTTCTATCCTTTCATTGCCCTGTGTCAAGTCCCAGTATATGAAATGAAATCACCATTCTCCCAAAGAGTACTTTCTGTTGTGTAACATCCAATTAATTGTATTATGGCTATTAATATTAATATAGGTTGTCTCTATATCAATATTATTACTACCAGTAATATATTACAATGAAAATAAAATACATGGCACTGTTCAAGTGAAGAGGTTATACCACAAAATGCCAAGAATACAAAACAGGAGAGATACACAAAATAAGCAGTAAGCAGGTATATCATATTGTAGGTATCTACCCCGAGGGGCATACAACCTATGTTAAGAAATAAATCAGTGCTGATGCACATGTAATTCAGTAGAGACAACTATACAATATCAAAATGTCAGTGAACATCATAGAAGACAACTTTATAATGTCAAGATTGTGCTCTAATAAAATCAAGATAAATTTAAGGTGACAACAGAGGATGTCAAAGGAATGGCATAGGTATTTCAAGATAAAGATTCATTGATATCAGTTCAGGTTTAAGAAGATGACATTGAGATGTCAAGATGAAGTAAAATTATGTCAGAGAAAGCCCATAGGAGCTTTACAATGACAGGAAACAATAAAATCACAGAACAGTAAATGCAACATTCAACCAAGAAATACAATAGCCTAAATTCATCAGTCTGTATCTTCGGAGAAAACTTTCATAAATGCAGCCTTAAAATGATAGCCATCTGACAAACCTATTTACTGAAAATAAGCAATGTTTGCGACTTGAGCAAATACTACCTTTTATACATATGCGAAAGTGGCATTTAATAATTATCAGTCTTCATATACAACATCGGTATTCTCAGTATTGCACATTACAAATGACATTCTACTATATAACAGTATTTATTTGAGCAAAAGTACATTGGGTTTAAAGGTCATACTGCTGGTGATGGGTAAGAGAAGGAAACCAGAATGTTCAGATTGCACAGTTCTATGTTCCATTTCCAACCATTAAGTTCTACTGCCACTGCCAGCTCAGAGCTGTAGTAAACCTTCTCTGTCACGTTGGTTATTTCCTTATATTATAAAATGAGCTGATAAAATAAAAGTTGCATTGTAATGAACTAAAGAACAGTACATACAATTATCCTAGTTGCTATACTATCCTGTCATACTGATAATTTCAACTCGGGAGACTTAAACAGATCTACAAGAAAATATCTAAAAGGCCGTGAATCCCCTCTCTTTCCTGTGCTTACTACTAATTACTGATCTTGAAATTCAACCCAAATTAAACAGGCAGAAACTTGACTTGGTTGATGTGAAGAAAAATCCTCCTGCAACTGTCTCCGAGCCTGAGTTCCAGAACCAAGAATCACTTCGGTATCATTTTACGAGTGAATTGCTTCAGACTCCCATCCAGTTAGTAAGAACCAGAAATATAAAGACCCAGGTAAATAATAATAATAATAATTTCAGCAATTACAAATCAAGAAAACATAAATATTGCTTGGCATTTGAAATGTGCTTGGTGTCTTTGGCTTACTTTTCTTTAGATCATTGAAACACTTCACCACTTAGCAGAATATGTGCAAGCAACGTCTCTTAAAGATGCTCCAGCTAAGTTTCTGAAACTAGTACTGCTTTTCCGTTCAGCAAGCTTTGAAGATGTACAAACAATTTGGAGGCAGTTTTCCAGCAGGCAAGATTACAGGTAACACTCAGTCTTCAGCAAGGATTCTGATTTATGATTTTGTACATGAATTGTTTGTCTAAGATAAAGTTCTATTATATTGTTCCTGAACTGTTTTCCCTTTGAATTATCTGATTACCACTGATACCTCTAATTTTTTTTCTGAAAACTGTATATGAGTACAAAAGTCTATTCAGAGAATAATAGTCTATTCAGTGAGAGATATTGAGAGAGCATATTATTTTTTGGCTATTGATGTAGCCACTTTCTCCATGGAAATGGCTTTGAAAAATTCCCTTTGCAAGTTGTAAAGAGGTAGAGTAGTAACTGGGTATATATGGAAGGGAATCTAATTTAGTAAACCACAAAGGAAATTGTGTCGACACTACTAAAATTATTTTAAACTGACAACAAATATTTATGGTGGGGGGGGGGGGTTTGACAAATACTTTAATACCAATGAAAATATGATTTTTCCGTGTGTGGTGCATCATCCAATAAATATCTAATTTTAAAGACTGATAGCAACATAGTAAATGATGGAAGAAAAAGACCAAAATGACCTACCCAGTCTGCCTAGCACCAACTGACCCACTTTGGGTAGAGGTGCACACAAATTCCCACATAGAACTCAACATACCCTCTCCCTGTGCCTCTTTTAGGGTTGTAACTTCTGCTCCATGCAAGTTACCCTAGTGCTTCACTGCTATTCTCTCACATTAGGGATCATTTTATATGTTGTCTTCACTACCTCTTCCAAGAAAGTATTCCAAGCATCCATCTACCCCCCCCCTCCCCTTCCCATGAAAAAAATATTTCCAGACGTACCTGAGTCTACCTCCTTGGAGCTTAGTATCATGACCCCTCACTACTTCCTTTCCATTGAAAAAGATTTACTTCTTGAGCATTAATAACTTTCAGGTATTTAAATGTCTGAATCATGTCTGGCCTAATTAACTGAACAATTTCAGGTACTGCCTAGAGTCCCTCTGTGCAAGCAAGACCAACTGCAAGACATGGAAGATGAAACTATATCAGTCAGACAAAATATTTATTTATTTAAGGGTTTTTTTATCTACCGACATTCGTAGAGACATCATGCCGGTTTACATCGAACAATATTAACCGAAACCAGAAATTACATAGAACAAGGGAAATTGAAACAGGGGATAGAGGCAATAAAGGGTAATTAATAACTACATTTAAACATCAGAAAGCTAAATATAATGATATGGTATTGCTTAGAGCAGAGCTTTCCAAACTGTGTGTCGGGACACGTTAGTGTGTCGCCTGCAGTGTGCAGGTGTGTCGCGCAAGCCCGGTCAACTCTGATGCAAGTTTGGGCTTTTTTTTTTTCTAGAGATTCACTTTTTTTTTTCAGTTTATGGGTTGCTTATTATTGGGTGATTTTTGCTGTCAATTGCGTTTTCTTGGGGGGCTTGGTGGGTGGAACGAGCCCAGCCATCCTTGCATTGGCTGCTGCTGCCGATGAGGCCTGGCCATGAGGAGTACTGACTGCAAGCAGCAGTGCCTGGTGATCATGGAAGGGAGTGAAGCACTTAACTGGCAACAATCAAAAAGACGAGGTACATGAGTGTGGGGGCCAGACATGTGCTGGGGGGAGAGAGATGAGTGAGTGGGGGGCAAACGTGCTGGGGGGACAGACATGTGCTTGAGGGGGAGAGATATGAGTGTGTGGGGGCCAGACATGTGCTGGGGGGAGGAGAGAGATGAGGGTGTGGGGGACAGACAATTTGTTTTATTATTGTTTCTCATAAATTATAACAATAACATGAATCTTGGAATATATATTTTTAATATAAATTTAAGGTTTTCATGAGATAGGTTGTGTCGTGAAACATTTTATTTATGTATATATTTAAGGAAACATACATAAATTGTCTAAATATGTTTCGTTCGTTTAACCTTTAACCTCTGGTTTACTAGTAGACTGAATTACCGTGTCGTGAAATTATGTTTGTCTAAAAAGTGTGTCACCAACATGAAAAGTTTGGAAAGCTCTGGCTTAGAGCTTAGGGGTAGATTTTAAAAGGTGCGCACGCTTCCCGGCGCACGCACATGGACGCGCACTTCCTGGCACGCGCACATGGACGCGCCGATTTTATAACATGTGCGCGCCGGCGTTATAAAATCCCATGGGCCATGCGCACATGCGTGCCGGATTTTATAATCCTCGCAAGCATGTGCGGGCAGCGCGCGCAGGGGGGGGCCTAATTTTTTTTTAAGTACATGCGGCGACGAGCTCGAGCCTCTCCCAATTCCCTCCCAGTCCTCTCCAATTAAGGAGCAGACCGGGAGAGAACTTCCCTATCCCCCTACCCCTTCTCCCTCCCCTCTTCCCCTCTTCCCCTCTCCTCCCTAAACCCGTTCTCCTACCTTTTCTTTTTGTTTGTTTTATTGCTTAGTGCTCCGTTGGAGCAGAAGCAACTTGCGCGTGCCGGCAGACTGCTGGCCGCCTCCAGCCCCTCCCCACCCCCTGGACCGGCCCGGACCGCCCCCCCCCCCCCGGACCGCCCCTTTCTCTGGGCCCGGCACTTCAGCACGTAATCCCTCTTTTTAACAGGCGTGGCCGATTAAAAATTCATCCAATAATATTTAGTTTTAAAAAGTGTTTATGGTCAGTTCTTCTAGTTTATCTCATTAAAACATTTATTGGATTTCATGTTTGCATTCAAAAAAATTGTTTTTTTGTTTTTTGTTTTTTAACTTGGCTCATAAATAGTTTGCATATGATCCAAAGGCAAGCCAGGTTTCAAAGTCACTTTAGACTCTGTTTTCAAAAGAATGCACAGGAATGTATTCCCCATTTATTTCTGCCATTTTTAGCCTTCTCTTTTTAATATGGGATCACTTTTCAGCAGTTAGATTTTCCACCACTCAGATGCTACAGACTCAAAAAGTGGGTGCCCCAAGGGCAGAGGAGTTAGGTCAGGTAAAGTAACTTAGATGCTTAGGAGTCAACTTTGAAAAGGTATTAGGCCTAATAAATCTACCTTGTTTAAAATATGCCCCCCCTCCCCCCAACAAGTTACATTTATCCAGGCCAATTCACAGAACATTCAAATTTACCCCTTGCACACGCCGACCCTGCGTGTGCATGTTATAAAATCAGGTGCACATGTGCGTGCACCGGGTAGCATGCGCACATGTAGGCCACGTGCGCTTCTTTTATAATCTACCCCTTTGTGCGTAAGCAGGCTTACATGCAAATGCATGCAATGCATTGAAAGCACATATCTCAATGCATTGAACATGTGTATTTTTGCTACCTATTATAAAAAATATATTCATGCATATTTTACACGTGAAAATAAAGTAGGACTTGCTCGTGTATAGAGAGATTTTGCCATGTAAATTGTTGACCTTTAAAACAAGGAAATTAACAGTTTTACCAATTTGTCCACCAGTTTGCCCAGCCTTTCTCCAGGACATTGAGAATTTTCTGTTTCTTCAGTCTGAGCTCCCCCTCCCCACTACCACCACCAATTTGCCCAAACCTCCCACTTGGCCAATAATACAAAATAAACACCTTTAATATCACTTATGAAGATGGCAAATCAACCTGCATAAATGTCTTTTAAAATAGCAGCTGCACGCGAATCATGTTAGGCCCCGCCCCAGAATGCCCTTAGACCGCACCTTTTTTACGCGCATATATGTGCGCTGGAAAGTGAAAATATGCGCATATTTTCTATTTTTCTAAAATCTAGAATATGCGAGTAGAGGCTACTTGGGCACATATATGCTAACTTTTTTGTGCATGACATTTTGAAAATTCACTCCAGTGCCTGCAATTGTTCAGTTGACTCGGTCATTATTGACTGGAAAACAAATCATGTCTTCCAGTAGGATGCTCTATGAAACAGTCTTTGCTTGTGCACTGGCTCTTATTACACCAGGTAGTAGAGTACCAGAAATATAAACCAGTCTTCACGAGCACTCCAGATTTTCATACCACATGGAAATATACCTTTATTGGGTAAGAACTATCCAATGAACACTGTGTGCATGAGCTTTAAAAATTGCAGTGGTCCTGTACGATCTCAAAAGTTCACTACAACAGTACCTTTTGAATAATTTATTTTTGGTATAATAAAAGAGAAGACAACTTTCAGTGTTTCTCCAGGACCCCATCTCTGCACTTCCAATCTCGGAAGCAGAAGATATCGTGTTTACATTAGTAAATCAGTATTACTGCTTATATAATTGGTGATTTAAAAGTAATTTTGGCAAATTAAAAACAATGAAAGGGAAAATATCTTCTCTCTTGACTTGCTTTCCTTCCTACAGAGCTTGGATTTTGGATGCAGTTCCGGCTATTGCTAATCCTATGGCTATAAAATTCATCAGAGAGAAAATTGAAATGAAAGAGCTCACTGAATTAGAAGCAGCCCAGGCACTGCTCATGGGCCTACATTTAATTAAAGCAGATCGGGATGCTCTAGCAGAAGCTAAGGTATACTTTCACAGTTCCTAATCTTTCTTCACCAGTTCAGTCAACTATGAAACACATTAAAAGTTAGCAATATTCCCTAGGCACATTTTAAACAACACAGGGAAAAAAATGAATCTGCAAATGTTTAAAATGCAATTATGAAAAAAATTATCCAAAATACATAAAAAGTAGATTCCATAATCTAATATCCAAAGTGGCATTTTTTTTTTAAGGTTCATTGTAGAAATCAATCATATAATTTAGTTTAACATAATTTGAGACTTACAGTCCATCTTTCGTGACTGGTTTGCCACTCCAAAGTGAACCAAAGGACCAAGGAATGTTACATGGCAAATATCAACTATAAATGAGATGATTATGATAGGATCAGATGAATTGAAATGGTTAAAGGCTTCTTAAACTTTCGTGTTAAGCGGATTTACAATCATGGTATCTTTTTTTGTTTTTGACATTGAGAACTCTCACATGTCCATGGGCAATGCGTGCAAAGATGACCCGTTCTTTGGAAATTAGTGATTTCTGTATGCAGTAATTATTCTCATTTACTTCTCAGCTAATGAGCTTGTCTGCAAATATGTATTTACCCTTCACACAAGTGGTCAGAATCTGTCTCCTCCAATACCTGCAGGATTGCTTAGTAGAATGATAGTCAGCCCTCGTGGGACACTAAAGAAGAGCAAAAATCAATGCTTTCCTTTGAGGCCACAAGAATATCAATTTTGTGACATAAACCAGAGAATTAGAAATCCCAAGCTAACTCTTGAAACCTGGGCCATTGCCATCACACCCTTTCCAGCAGATGAGAGGGTGGATGTATTCATGGGGTCCTAACAATGACAATAGCGCTTAAGCCTTTATGCGCCATGGCCTGCAGCACACCTCTGACAGGATATGTCATCTGATTGGTGTGTAAATTGCTGAGCAGTAGACCTTGCACAACAGTCTGTCTGAAACGAGCCTGTATACTAAATAGCTGTGCAAATCTGCAGCAGCTCCACTGGCTTCAACCGAGCTGTCTATGAATTGCTTGGGATCCGCGACAACATGTCAGCAGAATGCCTTCGTTTTACACATCTTTGAGCAGACAGCTAGAAGAGAGGATTTCTAACAAAACTGCCTGTGCCATAAGAATTTGTGGTGCAATGACTCGCGCTGGTGGGCCACTCTCTAAACAGAGAAGCAACCCTCCCCCTCACCAGCAGAGACTGGTTTTGGAATTATACTTTCTTTTTAAAACATTAATGGCATGTATACCATATCTTGAAACCAGTTTTATCACTGCCCAGAAGGTGGAAATGGCCATCCCCTGAGGTTTATCAGCCTTTAAGTCTGTTTCACAGAAGGAGAAGAACAGTTAAAACATTTTATGTACCAATTCCACCTCCTTGTGGCCACTGCTGCTGGTGCTGTTTTTCAAATGCCGATGACAACAGGTACGATGCTTTCATGCAAGTTATTCTGAGGTGCAAGTGGCACTGCAGTGCTTTGCACTACTGCAAAAGCTCAATGCATTATACCCCATGTTCCCTGCATTATTTTCTAACTTATCTTTTCCTGGTTGTCACGTTCCCAGTCATTCAAGCATGTGTCCAATCTATATTCACCAAAGGGGCAGATTTTAAAACCTGCGCACGCAGCCTACATTTCTGCGCACGCAGCCACGGGTATGTTATAAAATCAGGGGTCGGCACGCGCAAGGGGGTGCACACTAGTGCAACTTGCGCGCGCTGAGCCCTCAGGGAGACCAGCTGGCTTTCCTCGCTCCCCCTCCACCTTCCCCTCCCTTTCCCTACCTGTCCCGCTCCCCAGCCCTAAAGAACCTCTCGCCCCCTCCCCCCGTACCTTTATTGTAGAAGTTAAGCCTGCCAGAGGTAGGTGCAACTTGTGTGCGCTGGCCAACTCCGGCGCACAATCTCCCGGCCCAGTGGCCCAGCGGCCCTGCAGAGGCCTCTAGCCATGCCCCTGCCCCGCCCTGGACTGCCCACGCCCCTGCTCATTTTTTCAAGCCCCGGGACTTACACGTGTCCCAGGGCTTTACGCGCGCCGCTGGGCGCGACGTGGTCCATGTGGATTCTTTGTTTTTAAGATGTCTCTTCTAGGCCCTACAGTATGGTTTCCTCTTGATCAGCACTTCTAAGAACATGTAATATATTTATTTTCCAGGCCTCCACTAGCTCGAAAGTTCCCAAATCACTTTAAAGTATCACTTACTATTAATCAAATACATAAATCACGATTGTTATGAGACAGTTACAGGTCCATATTCAGTAAAAGGTGAATTTTAAAAGTGATGCGCCTGCCAAAATCGGGGGATGTGCATGCATTTAGGACATATGCGTGTCCTCCCAGTTTTAAGAGGCACCCACAAGTCCAAATGCATGAAGATCTTACTTCAGGCAAAAAAAAGGGTGCGGTGACGGTGTGGGCAAGGAGGGCAGATTATGGGCATTCTGGGGTGGGGACAAGAAATGTGCACATAAATTTGTTCGTGTTTGGGTGTGCACCCAGGTCTAGTGCCATGCAATTTTATTTCTGCTATTGAGGAGGTGTAAGTCTAAATAAAACCATTTTCCTAGTTTTAAAACCAGAAATTAAATCCCCCCCCCCCCGGCCCTCCTGGGCCACCCCCTCAAACCCCCTTCCCTGGACTCCTCCTCCATTCCCCCAATTCCTATTAATCCTTGCCGAAAGCGAGATATAAACTTACCTGCTCCCGGCACTCTAGCTCTGATTCTGTCAGAAACAGCACTGGAAGTGTAATTTGCCCACTGGTTATTTATTTATTTATTTACGTATTTTTGTATACCGACATTAATTTAGAAAAATATCCTATCGGTTTCCATTTACCATAGCTTAGCAACAGAGCTTTACAATAGAAAAATTAAATAACAAGGTAATTGATCAACAAATCTAGAGGAAAACAAGGTTGTCAAATATAACAATTGGATAACACAGGGTATTGAGATCAGGTAGCCATAGTAATTAAGAACAAAGTGATTGATAATTAAAATTAGTTGCAAACTATGTTGTAAAAAACAATGATTGTATAACACTTGGATAACATACAATTGGATATGTAAGTAAGAACAAGGTAAAATGATAAACAAAACTAGCTGAAAATGAGATTGTTAAATGCAACAGTTGTATAACGCTTGTATGATACTCTTCTATCATCGCTGGAAACTAAGCAGGACTAAAGTTATCCTACTAATTTAGGGCCCCATTGACTTAACATTTGTCCCAAAGACAGAATGGAAGAAAAGCCTTAATAAATCCTGCCCTTAACCAGTTATAGTTCATAAACAGCTAACAAGGTCATTCATCAAAATGCGTTATGGTGTTAACGCCATGATGCATGCGTTAACCCATGCAATAATCGTGGTACTGCATGTTGCGAATACAAATTTTTGAAAGGGGCAGGATTGGGGAGGGGTTTGGGTGGGATTAATGAAAATGAGGGGCATTATCGCGCCAGACGATACGATATTAACGCCGGAAATAACTACACCTTTTTTCCTAGTGGTGTGTTGTGCAATATGCCCAAAATTACTATAATGCAATTTGTGATAAAAATTGCATGTTGAGAAAGAGGGAGGGAGGGAGAGAGAGAGAGAGAGAAAGAGAGAGAGAGAACCTCTGGGGAGGCCTTCATAGTATTCAACTATTTATATCACTATAGGAGGGCCGGCTAATAACTGGAGTTGAGGTTTGGGTGGTGGTTTAGGGTTTTGTGGCCAGTTTGACATGCAGAGTGAGACGTACGAACAGCACAGTATACCTTGGTGATGATTTGACATCATTTGGAGTGAGGAAAGTCTAAATCTGTACATGCAGTGATTTTGTATGTACAAGTTTTAGTTGTACAAGGGAGTCAGGAGTGGAGATGTAGGGAATTTATTAGATATATGTGGGTAAAGTCCATTTTAGTTGCATTAATCTTTTGATCATCAATCTCAAAACTTTGAGTTTAAATGCATAATTGCAGCCTTTGAAAATTTAGATCTGTGTGTCTATAGGACATTTAAATAAATTTTGGATGCTTATTCCTATAGAAATATTTCTTCAAACTACATACATTTACTATTAAAAATGCAATGCAATTTTTGAGTCTGCAAACTTTTTTTAATTCACCTATTCCTAGTGGAATCACAGTTTATTCTGCTGGAGACCCAAGTGAAAGTCATGTGTTTCCTATAAAATTTCAAAGAATTAAGTAATTTGCTTAGGAATCCCTTTTTACAACTCTGAGAAGTAGGGATTATTTATTACTATAACATACAGTACATACATCTACATATAGTTGCTTAATGTTTGTTATGTTTCTTTCTGTTTTTTATAGTTTGAAATAACAAAGTGCTTTCTTCTTAGGCAATAATAACCAAACTTCATCTAAGACCAAATTCTTTCATTCGAAAAGTGGCATATCTCTGCTATGGCTCCTTCATTCAAAAGTACAGTATCAATAATGCTGCCAGCACAGAAGCGGCTCTCCAAGTACGTCACTTTCATTTTTATTTTTTTTTTAGCTAATTACAGTGAAAAATAAGGACTTTAAGATCTCTATGTATTGAAATCTTCTGGCTTAATTTCAAACCTGAAATGAGAGATTCCTGTCCATTTTGTGTGGCATTTCTCTTCAAATATCTGTTAGCACAGGTCAAACTAGGCAAGCAGGGCTTGCACTAAACCCCAGTTACAATGTGAATGATTAAGCATTTCTCAAGTACAGATGTGAAAAGGGAATGTGTGAGGTTAGAGTTTATAGAGCTACATGCATTGCATAACCTTTTCCTTCTTGCTGTTCAGCTACTCCATGATCTTGCGGCTGAGGCTCTCAGCCACGGCAATGAAAAGGACATGGTCCTAGCCATGAAATCTATTGGGAATGCAGGACAGCCCGCAAGTATCAAGCCCATCCAGAAGTTTCTGCCAACGTTTTCATCTGCTGCGTCCCATCTTCCAGTCAGAGTTCAGGTTGATGCCATGTTGGCCATGAAAAACATAGCTAAGAAAGACCATAGACGGGTAATAATATACGAAGTTTCTTCTGAGCATACTATGCTATTTAACATTCTCAAAGTATGAATTACTAATTTTTGAAAAATGAAAGCAATCTTTGAAATGTACATTATACATAGCGTACACATTGATGATAGTCCCAGTATATACATATTTGGCTCTAGCACCAATGTTTAAGTTATAGCAAGAGAGCAGATCACTAAAGAGCTGCAGGTAGTCCTTGGGTGGTTCCATGTGAAGCAATATAATTTCTCAGAGATGCCAATGGGATTAGATTTTCAGTGAGAATATGACATTTTTTAACAGTCTGCACTGTATAATATGAAAATTGGATGATGCAAGTTTTTTTTAAAAAAACAAATTATATTTATTCAATAAAATTTATGAATCACTTTCCATAGTTCAATAAATCGCCCAAAGCAATTCACAAAGTTATAAACATAATACAATTTTCTCTTAAGGTATCAAAACTAGCTGAGAATTTTCAAATGAAACTAGAGGGACCAGCCCAATGGTTCAGTGTCAGTGCTGAGTACTTCTATGTGGAAAACCCCCAGTTCAATCCCCAAATCATGGCCTCCACTTCTCAGGGACTGGGGCAACTGGGGCAGGAGATGATGCCAAGGCAATGCTCACAGCCCCCAGTGCAGAGGGATTCATACACATATCCAGTAGGGATGTGAATCGTTTTTTGACGATTTAAAATATCGTCCGATATATTTTAAATCATCAAAAATCGTTAGGGCCACGATACAATACCAATTCCCCCGATTTATCGTTAAAAAATCGTAAATCAGGGGAAGGGGGAGGGCAGGAACTTACTTACTTGCCCTAAACCAATGGCAGGAAAACCGGCACACTAAAACCCCCTAAAACCCACCCCGACCCTTTAAATTAAATCCCCCACCCTCCCGAACCCCCCCCCCAAATGCCTTAAATTACCTGGGGGTCCAGCGGCGGTCCGGAACGGGCTCCTGCAATTGAATTGTGTTGTCTTCAGCCGGCGCCATTTTGCAAAATGGCGGCCGCAAAATGGCGGCGGCCATAGACCAACACGATTCGACTGCAGGAGGTCATTCCGGACCCCCGCTGGACTTTTGGCAAGTCTTGTGGGGGGGTCAGGAGGCCCCCCCAAGCTGGCCAAAAGTCCCTGGGGAACCCCCGCTGAATGACCTCCTGCAGTCGATACCCTGCCGGCGCCATTTTCCGTACGGAAAATGATTCGCGGCAGGAGATCGCTCCCGGACCCCCGCTGGACCCCCAGGGACTTTTGGCTAGCTTGGGGGGGCAGGAGATTGAAATAGTGCAAGCAATTGGCATTTTCTTTGATTGATTTCTTAAGTAAAGCTTCCTTTTATTTCTTTGTTGTCCGCCCCCCTTATTAAAATAGATTTGTGGACTAAATAATGGAGATATATTACTTTATATTAGAAATGATTTATAATTATGTATAACTTTATTTCTGTTTTTCTGTGCAAGGATGGAAATGCTTGTAATTATTTGAAAAATTAATAAAGAATAAAAAAAAAAAAAAGGGTCGGGGGTGGGTTTTAGGGGGTTTTAGTGTGCCGGCTCACGATTTTAACGATTTTCACGATATTTTAAACACCCAAACGGCAACAATACAATTCCCTCCCCCTCCCAGCCGAAATCGATCGTAAAGACCATCGAGGACACGATTCACATCTCTAATATCCAGTGCTATCTTTCTGGGGGGAAAAAAAAAGGTCCCAGATTTCACATGCAGGATGCATGGGGATTTTTGAGGACCACAGGGCAAATCAAGCAGGTGGAGAGAAAAGGTGCCAGTACTCAGAATCAGCAAGTACTCACTGAAAAAAAAGGCCTCCTCATATCTTAAGTGACACTTGGTGACTATGATTATAGGGTTCCAGAAGAAGCACTGGTACATAGTACCAAGCCAAAGGGCTGTTGATACAATGAACAGATGATTAGGCACATGGAGGGGAATGGTGGTGGTTAAAATCGGGGAAAAATCCCTCTCATAGTTGCAAGTAAAAGCTCATGGTGCTAGAATCCCAACGGAGCTAGAGGCCCAAAAAAGCAGGAGAAAAAATATGAAAGCACAAAATTGATGCTATAAAAGCAATCTGCCTTCCTTCAGATTTTAATTTTTGCATTTTCTTCAAAGCACCTAATGACAGCAGGACCTTCATCTGCTGGTGGTAAATTGGACATGTGGGAATAAGTGCTTAAATCTTGCAAAAGGTTTTGTTTGAGGGTTAATGTATTATTTTCTTTGTACATTGTATGCTAGTTTAAGGTTAGCATTTAATTCTAAACTTTGTAATTATGAGTTTGCACTAGTCACGTACTTAATTTGACAACTGAGAGAAATGGTTCTTGAGCAAGTAGTTACTACTGTTTGATCTGACAAGGTATTAAAGGCAAGTATTGCTAGAACCAAGAAAGAAGATTAGGAGAGAGGGTCAATTGTTGAACTACTGGCAGTGTAAATTCCTCAAAGGAGATTGCTTTGAAATATTTTATTTAATTAACTTCCTTAGAAGCATAGATTCATAGGAAGGGAAGAACTAAGTCTTAGTCCTGAAGGCGAGATCTCATCTGCTAGTGGTTAGTTGGACTAGCTGGGAATCTTGCAAAAACTTTGTTATAGGGTTAAACTATTAAAAGTGAATTTTAAAAGCCCGGTACGTGCATCAATCAGGGGATATGCGAATAAGTTGGGCTTGCGTATGCTGCTGGTATTTTAGGAAGCTCCCAGATACTTAAATGCCACAGTGTGCACATCTCAAACACTTCCAAAAATGGGCAGGGCGTGGGGATTTCAGGGCCTCACCAAACGATACGCTCATAAATATTATGCACCCCAGCAAATGCCGAGTTTCCCTGCCGTGTAACATTACTTCTGCTATGGATGACGTGTAAGTCATAAAATAAAAGGATTGATCCATTTCTGAGGAGTTTAAAGGGTCTGGAGTAACTGGGGGAAGTGTAGGCTATCAAAGCAGGGGGGGTTGAAGGACCTAGCTGTTAACTGGGTAAACTGGTGGATGAACTGGTAAACTGGGAATGGCATGGGCGCACGCCCCTTTTAAAATCCCACACCTTCCATGATAGAAGCGGAATTTTCACGCACATTCGTGCACCCACTTAAAATTTGGCACACAGGTGCGTGCGACCAGGCTATTTTATAATATGTGTACACATACGCATGCAAATTATAAAATCGCAGTGTCCCTGAGCAAGGGTCGACGCACACATGCAAATGTCCGCCTGTGCCCTAGCTTTGCTGTGTTCTTGTGTTCCTGCTTTGTTGGATATCCTGGTGGCCTAATACTTGTTCTTGTATTCTTTGCCTTGTTTCTGTCCTGTCTAGGTCTCCTGGTAGCCTTCTTTGCCTTTGTGTCCCTTGCCTTGTTCTTGCTCCTGATGTGGTCTGTTAAGAGGCTTTCTTGTGTTGTACCTGCTTGTCTGTTTCCCTTATCCTCTGTGGGCCTCCCAGTGGCCTTCCTTGTCTGTGTGTAGCCCTGTTCTGATCTGTCCATCCCTGCCTAGCATCCTTGCCATATTTCACCTTGCTCCAGTTCCTGGCCCCTGGTCTGCCCTGTTTCCTGTCTAGGTCCACTCCTATTTGCCTGTACCAGTTCCTGCTTGTCCTGCAACTCCTTGTTTCTGACATACTTCTCAGCCATGACCACAGCTGGCCTTCACCTTTGTCTTTAGTCTCCTGTCAGTTAAGTCCTACCGGCCACAAGAACCTGAGGGTCAACCCAAGAAAGTGGTGGCCAGCTAGCTGAAGACCCTGCCCTACTGTGCTTTGTGTTCTGCTCTGCTCAAGCCAGTAGTTTGCCTTTAACCAGTCTCCCCAACCCTGACAAAAGGAAATCTGTGGAAGTACATGCCCCTTAAAAATTGGTATAACCTATGTGTGTATTCCCTGCATAAGTTACCCATAGTGGTACATGTCCTCAAGTTTCTTTGTGGGTGGGACACAACCTTCAACTTGCACCCAAGAGCACATAGAAAAGAGAGATGGACCCTATCTGCTCTCAATCACTCTTAATCTCTCAGTTCCACCTCGGATAGCTTCTCCAGTGTAATGTCCAGGGCTCTCTGTGGGGGAGGGGGACCTAACCTAAAGGCATTTTTGCATTCAACTCAATATTTGCCCTTTTTCCATCTCTGTAATGTTAATAGTCTCTTGCATTCAAAAGTCACACTGATAAACAATGTGGTTTCCACTTCTTTACTGATAGTCGATTAGATGACTGAAGACTATTTAAAGCAGTAAATGTGTGTTTCAAAGTCAATAAATAATAGAATAGCTGAAAGATGAATAAACCTGTGACCTCACTCTTCTGTCAAAGTCTCTGAATTCCCCTGAAAGCCTACACTTGATCGCTTTCTCTTCCCAGTTTCTCAGATTACTCAGATTGAAGATAGTTCAATCCTCCTTTTCAGTCCCAGTTTTATCAGCTGTCTTCCCATTTTGAGATGGTTAGAATAAAGTCCCAATTATTTAACAGTTTTATATACCGAAATTCTTGTAAAAGGTTACAAATCAGTTCGGTTTATTTATCTATCAGAATGTAAATCCCAATCCTCATACCTTTCCTGAAGTATTCTTAACTCCTTTCAAAGTACCAGGTGGGCACTGCCCACTCAAGTATCTCACTTGAGTCACAATAAACCTAGTTCTCACAGAATACCATTAGCTTCTTCCCTTTCTAGCCTTTGGTAGAGTTCCAGTCCTCACAGATAACTCCTCCACTCTTCAGGTTCTTCTAGGGTGAAAGACAACTCTCTCCAATAGAATGGAAAGTGATGTACTGGTACCAAAGGAACAGTTCCAGAAAACAAAAATAATCTTTAACTCCAAAAAGGGGAAAAAAATCAATAGAGACAAGGTAGAAAAACGTCCTTGTTCCCAACTGAGGAGATAGTCAATAAAGGAAGATAATTTAAAATTGAAACTCCTCTGCTTTGGATTACTGTCAGGTCTACATCCTGGAGGAATAGTAGCACATTAAAGAATCTTCCCTATCCTTGATTTAACCACACACAAGGGTCTCACAATGGTAGTCTCCAAAAATTGGTTTACAAGAGCAAAATAAAACCCAACTAAGCCAAACTGGAAGACAGACTCTCAAGGGGAAAAAAACAACACCTCTCCTTTAATAAGTAGAAAAAATAAAAGACCGGAGTCAGAAAGCTCCTGCCTAACCAAAATCCAAACTAAAATCTACAAGGATTGATATTGGTTGAAGATGATAAAGAGTTTGGACATGCCACCTCAGCTCCCACATGAGGGAGTAAAACCCAAACCTCTTTTTTTACTAACACTTTCTCTGAACCTCCCCATTTAGTTAAGGTACTTTTAATAAGGAAAAACCAAAAGGGTAGATTTTAAAAGAAGCGCACAGGTGTACATGTGCGCGTGCTACCCGGCACACACACATGGATGCCCGATTTTATAACAGGTGCGCGCTGGTGCATGCATGTTATAAAATCAGGGGTTGGCACGCCAAGGGGGTGCACAATTGAGCACCCTGCACTCGCCGACGCCCGCAGCCTTCACCTGTTCCCTTCCCCCTAATCTAACTTTTCCACCCCTTCCCCTAACCTATTCCCCCCCTCCCAGCCCTATCCTAAACCCCCCTGACTTTTGTTTTACCTTCTGCGCCTGCCTCCGGGCAGGTGCAGGTTGTGCACGCCGACAGTCTGCCGGCATGCGATCCCCCAGCACAGCAGCAAATGGCCGCTGTGCCGGGAGCCTCTGACCCCACCCCCCCGGACTGCCCCACCCCGCCCCACACTGCCCCTTTTTCTAAGCCCCGGGACTTAGACACGACCCGGGCTCTCCGCGCATCACCGGGCGTTTATAAAATAGGCCCGGCGCACATAAGGCTTTGAAAATCTGGCGCAAAGGTTCTTTACATTTATTATGTAAGGACATCAGATTGCCCTCATGACACATACAGTAATCGATCAGCAGACAACATTCTCACCAAAGACTATTTCAGTGGTATTCAGTCCAAGACCTCGAGGGACTCAGGTTTTCAGGATATCCCTAATAAATATGCCTAAGATAGTTTTGCATCCAGTGGAGGCAGTATGCATGCAAATCTATTAGATACATATGCATTAGGATTGCTCTGAAAACCCAACCTGTTTGAGGCCCTTGAGGGCCGAGAGTGAATCCTTTTGTAATCGCACACATACACGAAAGAATGCTGTGTCATTTCATTTCCATCGGTCCTTCACTTAAGTTTGAAAGTTACTCAAAGTCAAAAATGAAATGCTGAAGAGTTTTTTTGTGTATGTGTGGGATTATAAAAGGATCCATTAAACCCCTGAAGCAATTTTAATGAAACACAGCACAGTGTCAGGATTTCTGAAACAGAGAAAATATCTCTGGGGACCTTTTGAAAATGATGACACATCTTTGCACTAGGTTTGACATAGTCTATCACTTTCTGTTTAAGTTTTTTATGTGACTCGTGTTTTTGCTGGTTGTTGGTTTTTATATGCAAAAAACAGTGATAGTATTAATGACATGACAGACAGTGACAGATTAGTAGTTTTGTGCTGTGATATTAAATATTAAAGCAAAGTCTATGTGTTCATTGAAAATAAATGCCAAAGCAAGGCCTCAGTGTATATTCACCAAACAGAAGATTGCAACCTGCTTTTCTCCCAGTGTTATCTCTAATCCACCAAATACAGAAAGCATGACAGGTTGCAATAACTCTGAAACCAAAGTCGAAAGACTGTCAACTGTCCTTTTTATCAACCATGACCACCCTGATTCAATGGGCTCTAGCCCATCTGTTATAAGTAGAAATCTTTTGGGTCAATTGCGTAAAAAATGGCCACATCTGCGGGTATGCGGGCCTCGCGTGAGCAACACACATTCTAAGATGCAAAGTACGTGCATGCATACCCGTGTGGGCAACAAGAAGGGGGTGGAAAAGGGGCAGAGCATGGGTGTTCCGGGGTGGGGCCGAGACTTATGCACCTAAGTTTACATTTTAAAAAAGCTGACCATGGCACGCATTGACTGGTTATCCGCATACCTTTACTTCTGGTCCTGATGAGGAGCGAGTCTGGAGATCTTGAGGTTTAGGGCATTTAGCACATTGTGAGGGTTCAGGGTCAAGTGGTGGGCTTACAGGTTGGAGAACCAGAGTGCTCTCGAAGACTTGATATGAACTGGGCAAACTGGTGGACTGCTTGGAAAAACTGTTTTATCTCTCGCAAGCATGTTTTAAACTCCCGCCTGCATCCACACGTAAAAGTCACTAAAGCCCTAGCCATAATACGTGCGGGAAGGGTACTTTAAATTATACGCGCATACTTGCACGCACAATTTAAAATTGCGTCTTTCCTCTTGCACGTGCCTCCCTTTTAAAATTACTGTTTGTTTTCATTTTGCCTGGGAATTTCAATGGGAAAAAGAAAAAAAGTCAGTGGAAAATATTATTATAACACATGGAACAAAAAGTGTAAAATTATCCTCTATCATATTGAAATCCCCATGAAAAATAAAATAAAATCTGAAAGCGAAGGTCCCAGTTATAAGGTATGGGTCAAAATAAAGGTTGAATGTTAGAATCATTTGAACAACGCTTACCATTCGAAAGACGCCAGGCCATATATTGTGTGCAGTAATGGGGCTTTCCAAAGACGCTGTGTTTCTGGAATACCCAGAAGAAGTCTGAGCGACTAGCTCCCCTGAAGTAAGAAGTAGTAACTTCTGAAAATGGACCGTGTCGATTATACAGTACTTGAATTGATTTTTAAGATATTCAAACTGCGTACAGTGGCCCCTTACTTCTGTGACATACAATAAGTAAATTTTAATTGAAAGTTAAAAATTCATATATATATTTAAAAAATGTGTGGTTATTATCTAAAGGTGGATTGATTGATTATAATTCAGAGCCTTGCAACAATCGTTACTTCAAGAGCAAAATGTGAAACAGTATGCCCTATATATATATATGAAGATCCTATATATCATATTGGTAGGGCACATTGTTTATGGTATAAAACCAAAGTATTATATGGAATCTTGCGATGTGTATGGTAGAGTCGTGTACATCTTTATAAAAATAAAGGTATACATCTCCAGGGCTTGCATTGAAGCTTTGGTTTATTGGACATTTGTATTCTGTTAAGCTGGAGTTTTATTTTTCTCTGGCTTTGCAGTTTTAAGAGCCCGTTGATTTCTTATCTATAAAAGTAAAGCCTTTGCTGTATATTTCTGAGCTGTTCTCTCTGTTGTTGCAAATGAAGGGTGAATAGTGTAGCAATTTGGCTGATTTTATATGTCATAATGTAAAAATAGAAATAATAATTTGCAGCAGGCTGTATTATTTAAAAAGAATACCACTACATAATTCTTGGAAAAATTGTCTTTCAGGTGAAATATTGTCCTAGATTTTAAAATTTTTTCACAAGACAAATAACAAAAGCAAGGCTTAAATCAAATGAAGGATTAATGCAATTAATTAAAGATAAAATTAAAAACATGGTTTAATGATCACCATCTGGAAATCTCTCATGTTCTGGTTTAGGTGCAAGACATTGCTCTACAGATATTTGTGAACCATGACGTCCACCCTGAGGTTCGAATGGTAGCCTTTATGGTCCTGCTGGATTGCAAGCCCAGTACCGTCATACTAATGAACGTAGCAAATGCTCTACTTAAAGAAACCAGTTTGCAAGTAGCAAGTTTCACATATTCACAGCTGAAGGCTTTGAGCAGAAGCACTACTCCAGATCTCCAAGCAATGTGAGGACTTAAATCAAAATTCTGGTGGTTTGTTTTTTTTTAAGCTTTGTTAACACAGCAGTCACAACAATTCACTTCAATAATATATAGATAGATAGAAATATATTTATTTACTTATGTATTTACTTATTTTCCCTCTTCTGCTCCCGCTGTACTCTTCTTGTATCAGTTCTTAGAGGTCAGTGGAGGGATACTTCAAAAGCACATAGAGATAGGAAGAAACAGCTGAAAAGAGGCTGACAGGCCAAGGTGCATTGTCTGACATTTTCACAATTACTAGCTGCAGGTTAATTTTTCAAAATAATGTCTCTAATCCATTTAAAAAGACACCCTCCCCCAAAAAAAAAAACAAAACCCAGAGTAGAGTGACATTTTTTTTTCTTCTTTCTATCCACCTTCCTCTCCCTCCAACATTTCTACTCATGTAAATTAATGCCTCTAAGCTGCACAGGCATGAACAAGAGGGATGGCTTAATCTACCAGGGCTTGGGCTAGTGCAAGAGCAGTAAGCAGTCTACAGCTATGGAGCAGGGTTGGGCTGAGTTAGATGCCAAGTCTTGAAGCTTAGCTTTGTTTCATTAAAAGAGTCTTATGTGCCAGCAATAAAACAGGGACAATTTCTTGCATTGGAATAGAGAAAAAGTTTCATCATCTGTAAATTTCAGCAACCTTTTCTTTCCTTATGACTTCAAACATTTGGTTATGGTCCAAAAGTTGATTTTGATTGGATGTTACCACCATCTCTAGACATGCAATTGGTGGGTTCCCAAGGTGACTTCGTCTCAGTCAGAAAATATGTGCATGTTCACAAGGAGATAGAGGAGACGTTCGTGAATAATGCTGGCTTTCTTGCTGGATACAAAGCTTGGTCAAGGCTGCATACTCAGTAAACATGCATCCGGACCGTACCAGCAAATTGTAAGGTGCAGACAGATATTTGATAGGAAGAACAATGGCAGTTTCTCCTCTTCTGTGTTATTCACAGTCCCCTATTAAACTGCCAGGATCATCACATGTTTGAAGACTCCATCTTGTGTTGCTCAAGGCTACATTTTGGTTTAGTTTGTCACTCAGGTCTGCAAGGTCCTGGTTCAAATGCACACATCTTCCAGTGTGACTGGCTTACCTCTACACTCCGGAACAACAGGAAAACACAATAAGCCTAGTTTTACATTGTGTTTATTGTTGTGTGTAATGTTTTAATCTTTACAGTGCACTCTGAGTTATTTCCTTCAGTTTTACTATGTACATCTGTCACAGAATAGTGCATAATTGGAAATAGCTTGGGTCATATGGGCAGCAAATTAGGAACAATTAGCCTCTGAATTGATGCTGCATATGGACCACGGCAGATGCATTTGAAGTTTAACAGCTATTCAGTGATAGAAATTGAATGTTTCAGACTGTGTAGTTCAACAGATGTTGTGCCAACAACAGAAGTATAATATAGTGATCTAGGTGATGTAGGAAATAGTTGAAATGGTGAGCATTTGTGGTTGTACAAGTGGAATTAAACAATATTTAACTGTTTTCCACTCTGTTGCTATTTTTGCTAATCACCCTTGTCAGTGAGGATTTTTATACAACTAATATATAATGGTGGATTTAATTAACTTAGATTTTGGAGAGGCGAGACCAAATTAATTTACTGTTTCATTATTAGTGCACCCAGCACAGCAGTTTATTATGTTTTTTTTTCTAACTATGCAATATTTAACTAAGTGTTCTTTCACTAAGTTTACTTTCATTGGGTTTAATTAGCTTAGATGGGAATAGAAAGGAAAAATTAATTTACTGTTCCATTACTGATGTATGATGTCCAGTACATTTTAATGTGTTTGGGGGTTTGTTCGTTTTTAGTTCTTCAGTATTTAACACACTGCTCTTTTACTAGGGCTGCTGCCTCTAGAGTAGCCATGAAGATTCTAAGCCCCAAGTTTGACAAACTTGGTTATCCAAACAGCTGTGTCATCAAGGCTGATTTATTCAAAGGTAAAGCTGGAAATTCCTTAACAACTTTCTGAACTGAAAGATCCTTATTGGCACTTTGTCAGACAAACCCTTGCGTTTCAAAAATCGCACCAGTTTCACTAGTTCTGGGAGTGGAGCAAAGTTAGCCAGATAATGCTGAATGTTGGTGTTATTCAGGTAACTAACGGGGTCATTTATTAGGCCATGCAGTAAAAGCCTTAACATAGAGAGAACCCAAGGTATTTTAAATACCACGTGATATTTCCTTCCCAAAAAAAACCCCCCACTACAAAGAAGTAATGGAAATAAGATTATTTGCATTCAAATGACTGAAATTAAGCTCATATTAGTAAATGTAATGTAAATAAAATAATGCAGTTTGCATGAAAAGTCACATGACAGGTTATATTATGGAAAGTTAGCTACAACTCATATAAGTTTGTCTGTAAAGATATTGAACTGTGGAATATATGTAAATATTCATTAAGTTATTTATTTTATCCCCATACAATTCTTCTACTCCCCACTGTTCCTCTTTTTTCTCTATCCCAGTTATTCCACCCCTGGGTTTTTGTAACTGCTTCCCCTTTGCACCAGTTTAGTTCTACTGTTCTTTGCACCCCTTGTTTGTATGTAAACCAGCATGATGTGACTTGTTCATGAATGCCGGTATATAAAAAAACCTAAATAAATAAATAAATAAAAATATATGTCGCTTCCCATGAAACACAGTCCATCTTGGGGAGCTGACTCTGAATTTTGACAGGATTTAATTTGTCTCTGAAATACTTGATGACTGCTCTTTTGAATGTTTGAACAACCATTCATAAATTTTAAATATTTTACAACAGTGTGATCATTTGACCTACAGATCCTAAGCTGTAGTGGAACACACCTTTTCTTTGTTAGATTTTCAGTATGGTATCAGCTAGCCACATACAGGCTTTTGCCCCATCAAGTGATGGGGCAAAAGTATAAAATCAACCAGCTGGTGCCATTTTTCAAATTGGGCCAGGTGCTGCCATTTTTCAAAATGGCAGCACCTGGCCCAGAGCCCAAAGGAACAATCCGGGCCCCAATAGATCACCAGGGATTTTAAGATAATGCAAAGGGGGGGTGGGGGGGGTCAGGAGATCAGGGGTAAATTTTGCTACAAAGGGATGGGGGTTTGAGAAGGAGGATGAGGTGCCATGGAATGGACAGTATATCACAATGTTCTCTCGCCCTAGCTTGATAGTAACCAGGTAGAGGTGCATGAAGCTAGGGTGAGAGAACATTGTAGAAATCTCATTTTCGTGAGATGATGTGTACTGTGCTGTTCGTACGTCTGACTGTGCATGTAAAACTGGCCCCAAAACCCTAGTCCCCCACCAAAACCTCACCTCGAGTTACTAGATGACCCTTCTATAGTGGTATAAATAGTTGACTACTATAGGAGCCTTATAAAGAGTCTCTCTCTCACTATTTAAAATAATGTACAGTGTAGTAACTCAAAAATTATCCTAGCCACACCCCTTTTCGTTATTGCAGGCATTGCTCATGTGAAAATTATAGCATTTTGATGAATTTAGGCCTTAGGGTGTGATGTAACAAGCCACAGTAAGCATCTACTGCATGGTAAATGTGTTACCCCCTCAGACAGCATGCAAAATTTCAAATACAATGTGTTATCTGCAATACTGCAAATCTGGTGCAATGTGGGAATTCAAGGGAGCTTATTTTCATGCAAATACATAGGAATGCATGCAAATCAGCTTATACATATGCTAATCGAATATTATGGCTTGCAATGAAATAGTCAAGCTGTGGTATTTGATCAAAAATTAGCGGTAGCTCAAGAGATGAGGCCAACTTTCTCTGGGAGCATTAGGACAGTAATGCATGCCCTGATGCTCCCAGGCTGCTTCTTTATAGGGGCCATGTGGCCTCCCCACCATTGTCCATAGATTTAAAAAAACCTTGGAAGTCAAATGAGACTCCTAGCCCCACCTCCCTGTTAGGAATTTTAAATAAGTGTAAAATATTCTGGCATTTAAATGCTCCCACCCCCAGTCCCAAACCCCCAGCCTTCCTTAGCCCATAGTCTAAATCCCCCACAACTTTTACTTTAAAGGTGAATTTTCAAAAGGTGCGAGAGATTTCAAAAATTGGCACAGATGCATGTCAATAGCATATACTGGCATACAAGGTATTTTGTAAACTTCAAACCTATGTGCAAAAGGATTCATGAGTAAATCTACGCATGTAAAAAAGGGGTCGTGCAGGAGTGTCCCCAGGTAGGGCTGACATTTATGCATGCTAATCGCTATTTACTAAGGGGGTAATTTTCAAAGGAGTTACGCGCATAAATGTAACTACTATTGTAGTAATTTTCAAAAGCCATTTACTCACGTAAAGTGCACTTATGCGAATAAATCCTATGGACGATTCAATGGCATATCTTGTAGCAATTTTCAAAAGCCCACTTACTCGAGTAAAGTGCATTTACATGCGTAAAACCCAGATTTACGCATGTAAATGCTTTTTAAAATCAGGCCCTAAGAGTTTTATGCCTGTAGATTTGGCAGCTCACTCCTGTATATTTATACCTGCTCTCTATCGGGAGTAAGCGATAGTAAATGTCTTAAAAGTGAAATACGGACTGGGGGAGATGAGACTGAAGAGCCAGGAAGGTGCCAATGATTTAAGACTAATCGGAGAAAATTCTTTTTCACTCAACGCACATTTAAACTCTGGAATTTGCTGCCAGAGGATGTGGTTAGTGCAGTTAGTGTAGCAGGGTTCAAAAAAGGTTTGGATAAGTTCTTGGAGGAGAAGTCCATTAACTGCTATTAATCAATTATACTTAGGGAATAGCCACTGCTATTAATTGCATCAGTAGCATGGGATCCTATTAGTGCTTGGGTAATTGCCAGGTTCTTGTGGCCTGGATTGGCCTCTGTTGGAAACAGGATGCTGGGCTTGATGGACCCTTGGTCTGACCCAGCATGGCAATTTCTTATGTTCTTAATGATCTGCAGATGGACCTGGGTGAACTGCTAGATACATTTGTAACCCTGGTAATTCCATTGCCACACATATGTTGTTAGAGAATATGTTAGAGAATCTCCCATCTTAAACGCGTAAAAAAACCGACGTATGGAGGGGGAATGTAAAATGCATGTAAATTATGCAGGTAAAATCTCTGCGTGTGTATTTTTAAAGTTAGGCGTAAAAATATGTGGGTATAGCAGTTACGGGCCACTTATCTGGATAAAACCTGTTTTTATAGATAAATAGCTTTGAAAATGACCCCTATATATTTAAAAATATGGCTTTGAAATTATTTTTATGTCTTTTTTTGACTATTCTTTCAGATTCTCTCATGGCAGGACTGGCAGCAAAACTTTCTGTATTCAACAATGCCGCAGCAACTTTGCCGACAGCCTTAATGACCAATGTCAGAGCTGATTTCATGGGAATGTCCTTTGATCTCTTTGAGGTAAACAAGGGCTTCCTACAATTTTCTTTTCATAATAAGATTTACATATAAAAAAAAATTATCTGTATATTTCCATCAAAATTAGGTTGGGCTTCGAGCTGAAAGGCTCCAAGAGTTGATAATGAAAAGACGCTTATCTTCACCTACAAGTGAGACACAGCAAGAAAACAAATTTATGGACATTATGAAGATGGTAGGACACCATAAAAATACTTTTAAAATGCTGACAATTATTTTAATCATGTTTCAGCATTTTTATTTTAATGCATTATCTCTTACTTTATAGTTATCTGGATGGAAAGCGCTGCCAGCAGATAAGCCTCTCATAACTGCCAGCATCAAGGCTTTTGAACATGAGCTTTTATATGACGAGTTTGATAAGGATGTCATACAGTATGCAGTGCAGGTACTTCTTACACTAACTTCAGACTGCATGTGTTGTGCTGGGAGTGGACCCTTGGCCAGGTGCAGGATTGGTATGGCCCTCCGGTCGGACCCAGAGAGCGCCGGACCACAGGAGGAGACAGAGGCTAGCTGGAGCTTCACCAATAGCAACCCGAGGATCCCTCAGGTTGAGCCATTGGTTACCCGGGCTGCCTGGTCTTAGATGGGCCTCGCAGGGTCTCCTAGAGAGAAAGTTCAAGGGAGTGCCCACCACGAACAAGGGTGCGTGGTCGGTGTTCAGACAAGGAAGTCCAGAGGTCGCAGAAGGCCAAAACTGAGTGTCCAAGTATATAGCGAGAATCAAGGCCAGAGTCTTAGAGTAGAGTGGTCAGCCAGGCAGGGTCGGTAGCAGAGGTCAGATCAGACATAGTCAAGTCAAGCAGGAAGTCGGATTCTAGGTGACAGATGAGAGTAGATGGTGTTCCAGGCAGAGGTCAGGTCAGGCAGCGATCAAGTAGTCGGAGTTCCAGGCAGAGGTCAGGGCAGGCAGCAATCAAGAATAGTCAGAGTTCCAGGCAGAGGTCAGATCAGGCAACGATCAAGGAGTAGTCAAGAACAAGCAGAGATCAGTACCGTGAGATCAGTCCGAAGGGTACTACCAGGGATGGAGAGATGAAGGAGCAGGAGACACTGGGACTGGCAAGGATCGAGGGCGCAGGATGGTGGTTGCAAACCATCTATAATCTTTTATAGCTTCTCTCTTCATTTACCAGACTAAAGAAGTCCCATACATCCAAAGATATGGGTTAGTCCAAAATGTCTGTCTCCAGGTCAGCCAGCAGAAAGCTCATAGAGTCAACTTCAAGGTTCTGCTAGGTGATCAACCTGATTCTATGGGGATTCTGTGCCACAGTGGTTAGATTTTTCTTGTATCGGATCTCTTTAGAGATTCTCATAGGGTCCAGCTATTCTAAATTTAAAGAAAATTTAATTAGAGATTGATGAGTCTACAATAGTGGCATCATCTCAATACCGTCAATCTGAGGTTCTGGTAAACTAATCCCCAAGAGGAATATCAGAACTAACATGTGCTTCTTCTCATGGATTGGAGAAGGGGCTACCGCTGAGAATCCTAGTGTTTCTATAGTAGGAGAAAAATCAGCAGAAGGATTGGGTGATGGGAACTCTGCAAATTGGTTATTCATATTTATTTATTTATTTAGATTCTTTTTTTATACCGAAGTATAGCGAGGAGCCTTCACTCCGGTGTACAATGAACAACTTCATACATTAAACATTTTTAACAGTGGATATAAACTTAAACATCAGTATTAACAATAACATCTCAGCAAAGCAGAGTGATAAGAAACATTATTAGAAAACGTAACTATAGTAAGTATCATAAGTATCATAAAGTATTCATAATCACAAACCTAGGGAATAAAATCACCTCCATAATTAAGTCCAGAAGTCCCTGCACAGAAGAAGTGACATTGCAGAGTTCTATAAACGAAGAGCATACCTAAATGAATTAGCTATCTGGGAATTAAACTTTCTGAATTAGATATCTGGGAGAGGGTACCCTACTTAAAAGGACAGAGTCCCAGTAAAGGAGTGCCACCTCTCTATCATGCCTTCTTGTCCTGGAATTTTGTTTGTTTTTTTTCCAAACTATAAACTTTAATTATTTTTCAAAATCATTATCAGAAGTAGACACTTCTCATGACATCGAGACACTGTTGTTACAGGCATTCTACAAACCAGATGGAAAGTTTTCCCCAGTAAAGAAGTTCGTAAACCAGCTTCAAGAAGGTGTGGACACTCATTGGTCTAAATCTCTGTTTTCTACTGAAATTCGGCACATTATACCTACATGCGTAGGACTGCCACTGGAAACAAGCGTGTACTATACATCTGTCACAAGTGCTGCAATAAATGGTAAGAGAAACTGAAAATGTGCCTGGAAAATGTACACGTAGCTAAATATTATGCATGAACCCATTTTTTTTAAATTATTTTCTCTGTCTAAGTGAAAGCACAGATTTCACCTACTCCAGCTCCAGATTTCAGCCTGGCTCAGTTGCTCAATGCCAACATTAAACTGCATTCTAAAGTGGCTCTCAGGTAATGACTTTTTTTTTTATCATCCGGTTTAAGAATTTCATAACGCTGAATAGAAGTGTAACCCCAAACTCAGGGAATACGTGAAGATTCAGTCGCATAAAATATACGGCCCAAGATCCAATGCCACTTTACCAAATCAGATGTATCTGCTAAACAGCGCTGTTTGAATATCTGGCCATGTTCAGCAGCCGCTACATAACCAGCTAAATAGTTATCCAGCTAAGTGGTGGGTGGGATGAGGGTATTCCTGGGAGGAGCTACTTATCCGGCTAACTTAAGCAGATAAGGGGCAATATTCAGACTTACCTGGCTAAGGGCCTGATTCATCAAGGTATTTTCCCATAGACAAAGAATGGGAGAAAAGCCTCAGTGAATCAGGCAGTAAGATAGCTGGATACTTTAGACCTGCTATTGAGCAGGTTTAATGTTAGCCAGATTAACTTTCAGCTGGCTCTTCGTTATTTGGGTATATTCAGTGGCGCAGCTGCACTACTGACTATCCCAGACATGTTAGTCAGATATGTTTATCCAGCTAACTCGTTCAGCTATATAGCAGCTGAATATTGACATCATATTGACTAAGTCATCACATAGACAGCCGCAATCCACTCTCTTCAAGCGCCTTTCAGTGGATTCTTCATTGGGGGTGGGGGAAGGGAAGATATTTTCCAGGGCCTAATACATTGATTGTGTCAATTTTCAACTGCACTTAAAAAAAAAAACCAGAGAGTCACTTGCTTTGTATTCCAACATATCACTTTTATTGACTCACTTATGCAATAAAAAAGATCTGACATAAAATATACTTTTTCCTGTGGTAAATTCACAATCCAGAAATAAATACATAAATCAGTAACTGTGTGATCCCTCCTTTCTATTACTAGAGTCCCCTTTATTCCTTTTGGAAATTTAGGGCCTCCACCAGCTATGCCAACTGGAATGTAGGGCCTACAGGACTCTTAACAGTGTACGGTTCCCCATAAATAGTACCCGAGTAATGGTGTATCTCTGGTTGGATGCTTTTCTTCCATTCCCCTGTTTCTGTTTTGTATTGCTTAGGTGTAGGGTTGTCAGTTCACCCCAGGCTACCCCAGTCCTGGTTTTGCCTCGTTGCATGCATGGAGTTGTAGGGAAATCAATGAGAATCGTAATGGGGTGAAACCAGGATTGGATCAGCCTGCTCAGTCAACCTGGGGTGAGTTGGAAGCCTCGTTGATTCTCTGGTATATACCGGGTGGGTGTAGGCTTGTGAGAGGGCACCTTGCAGATGCCACCACTTCTCCTCTCTCCTGCTTCCTATGGATACTGGATGAGTATCCTCACCTTTTCCAAGATTTTTTTCAGTGTGAGCGCTGACTCTCGTGGACTGAATGAATTAGCGGGGAAATAAAAAAAAAAACCAAACCCTAAAGGTGAAAGGAAGGGTGGAAAAAATTCCTTTCAAACCGAAACTCCATAATAAACCTCAAGAGGTAAAGTCGGTTAGAAAGTCTCTTAAACCTCCACAAACCCATGTTCCATTGAATTAGGCTTAGGATTTTTCCAGGAAAAGGGGATCTCTTAAAGGACTTTTTGCACCGAAAGCTACAACTCTTCTGGGAGACTCTGACTTCTATAGACACAGGATACAACCATTGTAGCAGCCTAACATGGGGGTGTTGTGGCACAGATGGAAGGTGCCTCTCAGCTTTTCTACAAGTCCTCACCTTAGTAGGGATCCTAATGGGGCGCTAAAGAAGGCACAAATTTGGGATTTTTTAATAGTAAGTAACATCATTTTTTTCTCCTCCTTTCTCAGCATCGCCAAAGATATAGTAGCAGTAACTGGAATAAACACAAACCTGATTCAGACAAGAGTGGAAGTACAGGGGAAAATTCGTGTGAAGCTCCCTGTGAACTTTGCTGCTGCGGTGAATATTAGAGATCAGAATTTCAAAGCTGATATTGCACCATGCAGCCAGGAAAATGAAGTCTTTTCTATAAGGTTTGTTTTATATTTTTGTGCAACATTTGAGCTTATAAAATTATATTAGCTGCTTTTAAACAGCTCTTCACACAAAATATGTCATGAATCCCATGAAAACATATAGCATATTCAAAGTACGTAAGCAAAATATTATTGTTTTTGTTAAATATTTGTATACTTAAAAATCTAAGGTTAAAATGTATGCATTCTGAGAACAGAGTTCAAAATGGTCGATTTGTCAAAATTCAGAACTTACTCCTACTGCTACTTATCACTTCTATAGCACTATTTTGACATAAGGAGCACCTTACAAAAAATATCTGAGAGACAGTTCCTGCTCGGAAGAACTTACAATGTGCAAGAAAAACATATAGGGCAAAGAAGACTGGAAATTTCATTTATTACGACAATGGTTAAAAATTAAATGAGGCTGTAAGCAGGGGTTAAGATTTAAAAGCAGCTTCAGAAAGGTGGGTATTTAGATGACAATCAAATAAGGCAAGACCAGGAGCATGATGCACCAGCTTCCCTGATTTAAGAGCAATATTCTTCAGATAGTGCATGCAAACAGGCCTTCGTCTAAGCCGTAGGGATGTACAATCATTTGAAACAATACAGGAAATGTCATTTTCTAAATGAAATGATAGAGCATACGAACAATTGTTTTTGTTTTGTTTCTGTTACTTTATTCATGCTGTTTGCAAATAGCGCATGCTAAAAAAAAAAAAAGTGAAACAAAAAGAAATAAAAGAGACATGAAACAAATGAAATAAAATGCAATCGAAATGAAACCAAATTTTTTTTGCATGCTTGCCTCTAGTTGTCATAAAAGTATCCATGTTTGGACTTTGCAGACAGACAAGCAGTTGACACATCTGCGATTACTGCCCACTCCTAGTTATATAAACTATACCACAAATATACACTGAAAATAGAATTCAGATTCACACACACACACACACACACACACAGTCCCGCGTGATGAGGTCATGTTTGAGAGGTAGGACCTCGATTTTCATAGTGAATTTACATCTGGCTCAATATTCAGTGCTGCTTGGCTGATGTTCGGACTTATCCGGCTAACTAGTAGCGTTTAAATATTTGGTCGCGGTTGGTTGCCGCTACTTAGCTGGATAACTTAGTTATCCATCTAAGTAGTGGGTGGGACAGGGCATTTTTGCCTCAAAGATGTGTGCATGCACACAGGTCATGAAAACTGTGCACACAGATACACATAGGGGTAGATTTTAAAAGGCCACGCGCGTTCCCTGCGCACGTACCTGGACGCGGCTATTTTATAACATGGGTGCGTCAGCACTCACATGTTATAAAATATGATTCCCATACACACACGCACGCCAGATTTTAATGTTCTTGTGTGCAAGTGCGGGCAGGTGGCCTCCTCCATGTGCAGGGGGGGGGATATTTTCAATTACGCACGGCGAAGCTATTGGGCTTTCCCAGTTCCCTACCCCTACCTAATCTTCCTCCCCTCTTCACCCCTACCTACCCTAATCTACCCTAGCTAACCCCTATTTTTTAACTTACTTGCTCTAATGAGCAGAAGTAAGTTGCGCATGCCAGCCTGCCCCCTGCCCCCCAGACCCTCCCCTTGGCCCGCCCCTTTTTTCTGGCCCGGCACTTCTGCGCATATCGGGAGTTTGTGTGTGCAGGGCTTTTAAAATTCAGGCTATAGTGCACACAAGAAATCCTGATGTTATTTGCATTATACCGGCTCACAGCTTATAAATAGCTGCACCAAAGAACATTTTTGTGCACGTGGCCTTTCAAACATTAGAAGGAACATTGTTTGGTGGCATTCTGAAGTGTGACTACTTATCCGGTTAACTTAGCTGGATATGTGGCATTATTCAGACTAACCATAGATATATTGAGCTCGACAGTTCTCCTAATAACAGAAAAATCCCACAACATCCAAAGGACCACCACAAATAGGCAAAGTATCAGATTTAACAGTGCTCACAAACCCTAATCCACAGGCTCTTGCCCGCAATGGGCTTCAACCAGCATCATTTGTTTGAGCACATAATTTACCTCATATACTTCTCCAACTTATCTGGCTAACTCAATCGTATCCAGGTATATTCAGTGGCACAACAATGCTGCTGAATATCCCAGCTACGTTTGCTGGATATTTTTATCTAGCTAGCTTTCTTAGCCAGTCATTCACTGAATATGGTCCTCATAGCTCCCAGTTGGTCCTAATATATGACTCTACAATTTGATCCAGGTCCCCTTCAGGGCCGGCCCAACTTGTCTCCCCATTGGCTCTCTAGTGCCCTCTTTTTAGTATTTCAGCAGCAACCTTCTTTTCTGCTGATGGGGTGTTAATGGAGGCTAATCTAGCAAGTTGAATGCTTTGACGTCTCCATCCTGCGAGCCAGCATGAATGTGGCCAATTGTTTTTTGAGTTCTGCCCATCCAGTGAACATGATCTCACCTTCCACTGCTAATGGCTGCAAGTTCTGAGCTCCAAGAGAAAGGAATAAAGCTTCTTTTGTGCATGCCTTTTCTCCATTGGGGCTTCCAGCGAAATATTCTCTTCCTTGCACAGGAAAGATTTTCTTTGGATGGCTTTCTCTGTTGGCGTGGATACTGCTGATCTGCATTTGCCTTAATCCCCTTCCCCAGCTGATGATTCTAGGAAATTGCTCTAGCTCTTTCTCCACAATCGGCTCTAGTTCTTTGCCCAGGGTTGGCCACCCCATCCAACACAGCTCATCCTCCTGCTAGTGCAAGCCCAAAGAAAGGCACTCGGTGAGGAGAAGGAGAGGGATGGCCAAGACAACCACTGTGTCAGTCATTGTACCATTTGCCCCACTAGCTCAGGGCCCTTCTTTGGAATCTTAGCCTTCAATATGACAATATGACTCCTACAAAGGAGGTTGAATTAATCAAAGTCTGAAACTTGTGAGCCATAGTGCCAATAATCAGAGTTTTCAACCTGAGCTACTGTCCATTCATGCTTTTCTCATAATCATTCAGAATTCAATTACGGTATCTTTAAAAAAAAGTACAAAACATCTATTAAAATAAATGTAAATCTTTTATTTGCTCACCTTGTTTAAAACTTATGCTAATTCAACCCCTCTGGCCAGGTGTACTAAGGGTTTTCTCTCATTTTGTATCTGAAGGCAAAATATTTATGTAAGAGAACCCCAAAATTTGCCCCTTACTAATGAAGTAATTATGGCCACAATGGCCTCAACAGACCTGGTGTGCCAGTAATGTAGGAGCAGTGGTCTGAACAGGTCTTGCCCCTATTAGTGAGATCAGTAAGTGTGTTAGGAGGTTTGGCACTCCCATTGAGAAGTGCCCTAGGTTTGATAAACGTTTGCACTTTTGTGATGCGGTAGGATTTTGGAATCGGAGCCTGGAGAATCTTGTCTGCCCACTGCAATCTGAGGGTGCCAACTCTCCAAGGAGTGGTGCTAGTGGGATCTTTCCTTTTACACTTTATTTATTTAGTTAATTAGTTCCATTTTATTACATGGTCTAACTACCAGGGCCTCAGAGCGAGTAACGTCTTCATTCTAAAAAAAATAAATGGAGTGAATAATCAATATTTATTACAGACATACAAAATAACACATTTAATCACATAAAACAATAGTAATAAAAACAAACCACTTCCTCTCCTCCCCACACTTGTCACTCAAAGAAACCCATCCTCTCTAAAAAGATCAAATGGACTTCTACCACTAAATCCTCAGGCTTCTGTTCCTTCTACCAGGGCCAGATTTAGGCATAGGCATCACAGGCTCATTCCTAGGGGACCAAATTCTGAGTGCCCAAAACCTGGGACTCCCCCTGCTGCTTTCTGATTTCCAGAGGGCCAAAAACCTCCATCCCAAGTCCTCTGCCTATAGGCCCCGTAATCTTAAATCCAGCCCTGCCTTCTACATCAGCTATCTTCCCTAGAAAAGAGTCAGGTCTTCAGCTGTTTTGGAATGTAAAGTTGTTCAGTTCCACTTGTAAATCCAGATAAGGCCCCAAAAAACGTAATACATGATTCCTAGTAGAAATAAAATTTATCTCATAAAGAATTGGCAAAGAGAGTAAAGTTTGATCTGATGAATGGAGTGATCTAGATAGACAATAATTCATCTGACTACCAATTGGTAACCAATGCAAACTCCATAATAAAAGGAGTGAGGAGATCAGATGTTTTATTAACAAAATCTTTGCAGCGGAGAATCTGAAGACATCTAAGTGCCTTCTTTGGAAGTCATGCATATAAGACTTTACAATAACCTAGTCTCAAAGTGACTGTCCAAGATCATTAGTTACATAGTATTGTCGGCAGAAAAACACCAAACGGTCCATCCAGTCTGCCCAGCAAGTTTCCCATGGCAGTAACTTCTGCAGGGCTAAAGCCAAAGTGGATGTACTAATATTGTGGCTTTAGCCCTGCAGGTATGCAATAAGTCCTGCCCACACATAGTAAGCGACTTTTATTCTTTTATTTTTCATTTTTTATCTTCCATGTCATATCCGAAGCACCTTACTCCCTGGTATTCTATCACATTTTAATCATAATAATTGCATCATGATTTACACTAACACCAAGGCAATCCTCTCCAGTGCATTCCCATCTATTTCCACCACTATTGTTTGTAATTACACCTGTATACAGATTGTGCCCTGCTTCTCCTCTTTCCACATTGTTTCTGTTTTCCATTGTGTTGTCTAAACACATACATGTTATCATTTGTATCATTTTTTAACATTTGAACACCCATGTATGTTGTTTTTTAATTTTCTTATTTATTTATGTATGTTTATTTATTTCTTAATATTGTATATATATTTGTTTCTAGTTGCCCCTGAGGCAGCTCTCGACCAAAGATCGAAACTCGGCCAGAGTCGGGCTAATTTCAATAAAGGGCTTTTTTACATACACGGATCTTCACTTTTTTATTGAAACATATGCACATACTTTTGGTGCAGAAATATGTGGTATTTTATAAACTAAGTGACTCCCACCACCAATAATGCATATTCATTGTGGATATCCTGAAAACCAGACCTGTTTGCAGTACTCAAGGAGTTGAGTTGCCTACCCCCCTGCTGTAAACACACTGACTTAAGCATGTATGTGATGACTTACACAGACTATTGAAAATTACCCTCCCAATGCACAGGTATTTTCTTGACTGTCTCCTGATGCTAGACAGTATTTGTAATGAAGTTTTCTTCTGAAATATAGAAAAGAAAAATGAATGTTTACAACAATAGATTAGGTTCACTCAAGAAATTAAAAAGAAAAGCATCTAATTTCAACAATAATACTGAATTCTTCATTACTTTGTGATAAAAGTGGTTTTTTCTTTCAGTACATCTAATAACCTTTTATTGGCATTATTTGGAAAACCAAAGTTAAAACACTGTTTTAGAATTACACTTTAATCTGCAAACTATACTACTGTCCTTCATATTCTGTCCAGGTCCAGTGCATATGCTGTAGTACGAAATGCTGAAGACTTAGCTTCTGCTAGGATGATTCCAGTTGTGCCAGCTGAGATAATTCCAAATGTACTAAAGCAGCCCTTCAATCCAGGAAAAATGTCAGCAAGAGAAGTTTCTGGAACTATGGTAACATATGTTTGAATGTCACTATTGGATATTTCTTTTTGTCCTCTGCAAATCAGTTGTCAGTTATTAAGACTAGCCTTAATTTTTCTTTAAATATCAAGGATAATGGCACTCTTAGGAAACTGTTAGTAACCCATTATATTTTAACTTTTTAACATAGTTTGAATAAAAAATGTTTAGTCTGTGGTCATTATTAGTCTTTATACAACATAAGTTGTGTAAAGACTAATAATGGTGACATGGAAACTCTGTGGAAAAGAAATTGACTAGGACACTAAGGACTTTCAAAAAGGTGTCTAAGACAAAATGAGGAAAATGGTTAGGAAAAACTGAAAAGATCAACTGCTCAGGCGTGGATGTTGTTTAAAAATACCATCTTGGAAGCCCAGAACAGATGTATTCCACGCATTAGAAAAGGTGGAAAGAAGGCTAAACGACTACTGTCATAGTTGAAAGGTGAGGTGAACGAAGCTATAATATCTAAAAGAACATCTTTCAAGAAACGGAAAAGGGATCTGAATGACAGGAAATAGCATAACGACTAGCAAGTCAGATGCAAAGCATTGATAAGAAAGACAAAGAGAGAATTTGAAAAGAAGCTTGCTGTGGAAGCAAAAACTCATAATAAAAACGTTTTCAGGTGCATTCAAGGTTAAAAGCCTGAGAGGGAGTCAGTTGGACCATTAGATGATCAAGGGGTAAAAGGAGCACCATACAGGGCCAGATTTATACATTTCTATGCCCTAGGCCAAAGCACAATTCTGCGTCCCCCTCCCCCTCAAAAGTTGATTTATAATTTTCAATTTAATATGTAATAATTTATTTTTGAAACATTTTTAAACTTGCGATGAGTGAACCCAGAAGCAAAATAAAATAAAACGGACCAAAACCAGTAAAAACAATTTCAGCCCACGGGACCTGCATCGCCCCGCGGATGTTCTTCTGTCCCACTTGACCTGCGCTGAAATATTTTGAACCCGACCCGGCCCGCGGGTTCGGGTCAGGCCAGCCTGCAAAATGCAGATGTCTGCCTATATAACCCATACAAGGTACGACGATTTCTTCTTTGGTTAGTTCAAATTATTCATCCAGATGGCGTATTCGATACAAAAAAACAGCGAATAAAATTGACATAAAATGCAGAAGATTTACATCGATTCTCATCTGACATTATAGAATTTTATTGAAATCTTTTGCATTTTGTGTCAAACTTACATTACACCACATTAAATGATGCTGCATAAAGAAGCCATAAGTTGTGTATGTTTCATGTTTTTTAATAAAAATCGCAGCCCTCTTATAATTTGGCGAACACCCCCGTCAACTTTTTCTGCTAATGGCTTTTAGCCCTGAGTTAACAAAACAGTATATAAAAGTAGTAACGATATATTTTACGTACCTATTATCAGTAGATATGTAGAAGACAAGCGATATGAGCGTAATGAGTCACTTGGAATCACTACTGTAACGCCAAATCTGGAATTTTCCTTTAACACGTGGTTTACGCTGAGTGTGTGAGAGAGAAATAGCAAATGCTTTTTGCCTGTGACTGAGCAAGACAGCGCAAACTGTAGAGACGGGCAACATAAATGTACCGCTCAATTTATTTAAAGTATATGGATGTAAATTTAAAAAACAGCATTTTATATGGCCTTTTCAAAATAATACTGAAAAATTTGTAAATGTTTGATTGTTATTTCTGCTGTATATACGCCCCCCTGTCTGCTGCGCCCTAGGCCATGGCCTAAGTTGGCATTATGGGAAATCCGACCCTGAAGCCATAGCAGAGAGACTAAATGAATTCTTTGCACATAGACCTGTGCGGCTTACGCTCATACATTTATGCCTCTTTGGGTACAAGCAATAAATGTGTATGTTTCCCTTTTGAAAATCAAAAGTGTGTGTGTGACTGGTTTCCCCTGCCCCCAGGAGCACCACTTTCAAGTATGGCTTAAAGACCATGCGACATTGCTTCCACGCATGCTTTTCCGCATACAACAACCAGGATGATTTAAAAACAAAAACATTTATGCACATAAAATTGCATTTGATGCACATAAATGCTTTTGAAAATTCCCTCAATGTGCAATAATAAAACCTTTTAACAAAAGGTATGAGGCGAAGATACAAGTTTCAGTATATTATAAAATGTTCAGTTGTAAGATTACAAAAAGGGGAAGCCTTGTAAGAGATGACGTACCTTACTGATTCCATAAATGCTCTTCATGGGTTGTGAGGGAGTTGTATGTTAAAGAGCATTTATATACAGTCCTCTTCTGAGAAATATGCCCTTTTCAGCATATAATAATATTTAATAAGAATAGGACTGTGGAGAGAAAATCAGGGTTCTCACTTATAAAATCTATTGACAGAAGCAGTGTGCAAATGCAAGGAAGTCACGTGTCTACTGCTTATTACAAAGTGATATCATTTCATTAATTTGTTTTGTCTTGTGTGTTGCAGTGCTGGAATTTAATACTGTTATGAAAAGGAATAATAGAAAGACATGGGTAATTTACAGCCAGATGCAAATAGACAACCTGGCATTTTCTCATGTTTATTCATGGGGATAATCTAATGTCAGTAAAATCTAGGATGGTGGACCTCAGCATACCGCATGATGCAAGGAAGAGATACAATGTAAAATACTGTCTGAGATTTGAACAGTTTTGACACATGAGCACATGAAAAATGTTAATCCATTCTTTCTTACTTTGATAGGGACGACTGTCTTCCGAAATTATTTCTAAGGAAGCTATTGATTCCACAGAGCAACCATCTTATCATCCAGCTCAAGTTGCTTCTTCTACGTGTTTTAAAGCAACTGCTTTGGATGTGAAAGTGTGCCTAGAAAGGAAAGCTGCAATGCTCAATTTATCAGAAGATTCTCCTTTCTATTTTCTGTCTGGGGATAATTTTTATAAAATAACTTTAAAGCCAAGTAAGTACTTATGCAGTATGTTCTTTGCTACAAAATATGAAGGAACAACAATCAGAACTTAGCAAGCTCGGTACTAAAGCTCCTGAAATAATTTTGTTAGTGATCTTGGGATTTCTTGTACAAATCCTTATGGAAAAAAAAAAAAAGCATAAATGAACAATGACTGTAGCATGATCAATCATGGCTAAAAAAAAAAAGTCACTCTGGTCAACCAAGATTAGTGGGCTTTGTGCACTAAAATGGCAAATATCATGCATTAAATGGAATAGTATGTACTAATTTCCCTATTGGCATGCAAAATTTAGCACCTGACTTTGCAAACAGCTTTTTTTCATGTAGTCTTTTTCACAAGTGATTTTTTTTCTGCAAATTCATTGATAATGAGCCCCTGTGATGCAAAATTATGCAAAGCAGCTTATTAACTATGAATGTAACAATAAATAATGCACAAAAATAGCTTCACAAATGTTTTTTCATTAAAAAATGTATAACTAAACCTCTGAAGGAAGAGAGAAGGGGAATCCTTATCGGGAGAGGAAAGAGAATCCTTGGGGAGAAAGCGACAGGGATCAAGGAAGCGGGAGTAGAGAAAAACAGAAGGAAAGGGGCAATCAGTTTTGGGGAGTAGAGGGAGTGAATGAGGAAATGAAGTCCTGGAGGAAACAGGGAGGCAGAGGTGAGAGAGTAAGGGAGACAGAGGTGGGATGGAGAGAAAGAAGCACTCTGAGGATTGGGGCAAAGGTTCAAGGGGAGATAGGGGGCTTGGCGAATGGTTGATAGGAGAGAAAGGAATAAGAAAATGGTGAGATATGAAAAATGTTGAAGAGATAATTTGAAAATAAGCAAATGTGATGGCCCCTACTGTCACATCATCATTAAGTTCTAGGTATTTCTATATTCAGAAAGCAGTCTTGTGCAGTGGCATAGCCAGAAATGAATTTTTTGGGGTGCTCAAGGTTAACATGGGTGGCAGTTGACTTACAAGTCTACTATATGTACTCTTATCAATAAATAATGCCTTAGAGTGCATCTGACGATGGATTTCTAAGTAGTTTCATCATGAGTGTGGATTTAAAATATTTTAATTCTATTATTTCAAGTACTTACCAGTATTAAAGATACCCTATTAATCTATATTAATTTAATTTATTTTATATTTATTGCAGTTTATAAATATACATCATACAAGAAGTAACAGAGGTTTAACAGAAACATCAGATCCAATTACGTAATAAAACAAATATCAATGTATTCTTTTATGAATCCTCTTTCCAAATATGCAGGGAATATCATAATTACAACAAAACTGCAATAATCATCATAATAAGAACTTAAGATCTGCAACAGGTGCAGAACAGAACTAGGACGTGCAAAAAATATATATTCAATTGCTGGTGCCACCTCAGTGACAGCAAAACAATCTCCCTCCAATGCCAAACACTTTGGGGCAGATTTAAAAAGCCCTGCGCGCATAAATCCGGTTGGATTTACGCACGCAGGTGGGTTACGTGCGCCGAGCCTATTTTGCATAGGCCCGATGACGCGCACAAGCCCCGGGACGCGCATATGTACCGGATCTTTGAAAAAGGGGCGGGGCGACGGTCCGGGGGCGGTCCAGGGGCAGGACCGAGGTATCCGGCACAGCGGCTGTGCCAGGGGATCGTGCGCCGGCATTCGGCCGGCGCAAATAACACAATAAAGGTAGGGGGGGATTTAGGTAGGGCTGGGGGGGCGGGTTAGATAGGGGAAGGGAGGGGAAAGTGTGGGGGAGTGGAAGGAAAATTCCCTCCGAGGCCCCTCCGATTTTGGAGCAGCCTCGGAGAGAACTGGGAAAGCCATCGGGGCTCCCCTAGGGCTCAGCACGCGCAAGGTGCACAAGTGTGCATCCCCTTGCGAGCGCCGACCCCGGATTTTATAACAAGCGAGCGGCTGCGCACGCATGTTATAAAATCTGGCGTAGATTTGTGCGTGCCGGGTTGTGCGCACAAATCTATGCCCCGCGCGTAACTATTTTAAATCCGGCCCTCTGTGAAGTAAGGACAAATCCCTACAAATAAAAAAAAAGCAACACCTAGAACCTTCCCATGCCATACCATAATAGCTGTAACTCTCAGGACCTCAAACAGCAGCAACTTTATCTACAAAAGGCAGCAGAGGCAAACATTACACCAAGCCCTAGAACACTAATACTCTACGTAGTGGGCATACAGAACAAGATTAACTGCTACAAATTCCTACAGCGAAACTACACGCTAACCAAAATACTGCACTTCTGTCACATATGTGCAACACAGACAGAGCCTTACCTAATACAGAATAAGGGCTATAAATTGGAAACAAACATGCAGTCAAAACTGAAATGGAAAGCCTGAGAAATCAGCCTCAGCCTCTGTGAACACTGGAATACTGAAGAAACAGCAAAATACAAATATATAAGAAAAGCACATTCCCAAAGATGGCATATTCCAATTGCTGAAAGTCAAAAATTTTTTACCTTTGTTCTCTGATTTTTGTTCTAATCGGTTGGTCCAATCTCTTTGTGCACCTTGTCTGTCTTTTTCCTAATTCCTTTGTTCAGGGTATCTTTTATTCTTTCTGTTTATTCTCTCTCCTCTTGTCTTCTTTCCTTCTCCTTCATTCACACACACACAGGACACACACACAGATTCTCTCTCACATGCACTTTCTCAAACACATGCTTTCTCCTCACACAGGCCTCCCAACTCTTGCATGCTCTCTCTCTCATACAACAACACAGGCCTTCCACTCAAACTCCTACTCTCATATGCTCTCTCTCTCACATGCAGGATCTCACTCGCAGGTTCCCACTCCTACACACTCTCTTTTACCCCAGGCTCCCACATCACACACACAGGCTTTCACTCTCACATAAAGGGGCGGATTTCAGAGCCCTGCTTGCCTAATCCACCCAAAACCGGGCGGATTATAGGCGAGCAGGGCCCTGCGCACCGGTGAGCCTATTTACATAGGCCTACAGGCGCGCGCAGGGCCCCGGGACTCGCGTAAGTCCCGGGGTTCTCCGAGGGGGCGTGTCGGGGGCGTGTTGGGGGGCGGGCCCGGTCGTCACGGCGTTTCGGGGGCGTGTCGGCAGCGTTTTGGGGGCAGGTACGGGGGCATGGCTACGGCCCGGGGGCGTGGCCGCGCCCTCCGTACCCGCCCCCAGGTCGCGGCCCCGGCGCGCAGGAGGCCCGCTGGCGCGCAGGGAGTTTACTTCTCCCTCCGGGAGGCGTAAAATCCCCGGAGAGAAAGGTAAGGGGGGGGTGTAGACAGGGCCGGGCGGGGTGGGTTAGATAGAGGAAGTGAGGGGAAGATGAGGGAGGGGCGTTAGGGAAGGATTCCCTCCAAGGCCGCTCCGAATTTCGAGCGGCCTTGGAGGGAATGGGGGTAGGCAGTGCGGCTCGGCGCGCGCCGGCTCTACAGAATTCATAGCCTTGCGCGCGCCGATCCAGGATTTTAGTGGATACGCACGGCTCCGCGCGTATCTACTAAAATCCCGCGTACTTTGTTGGCGCCTGGAGCGCCAACAAAAGACGCCAACAGCGCCTTCTTTGAAAATCTACCCCAAAAGGTTTCTACTCAAACACACACACAGGCTCTCTTACACGACCTCTCCCACATGCAGGCTTCCACTCCCACATGCTCTCTTTCACACCACTGTCTCTCGCATCTACATGCTTTCTTTCATAAATACACAGATAGGCTTCTCCACTCCCAAGCTCTCGCTCATACACACACACACATACACATACTTCTTACTCCCATGCTCTTGCTCATACATACACAGACAAGCTACTCACTCCCATGCTCTCTTTCATACACACATACACCCAGGCTTCTCACTCTAATTTTTTCTCTCATACATACACAGACAGGATTCTCACTCCTAAGCTCTTCAAATACACAGACATGCTTCGCAGCCCAATGCTTCTCTTTCATATACACACACACACATACATACACACAGGCTTCTCACTCCCATTCTCTCTCTCATACACACACACAGGCATCTCACTCCCATTCTCTCTCACATACACACACCAAAAACAGGCTTCTCACTCCATGATCTCTTTCATACACACACACAGGCTTCTCATGCCTATGCTCTCTTTCATATAACACATATACACACAAATCTGAAATTCCATTTGAACTCAGTTTTGAAAGATTTGTAACCTCCTAAGGGAGATGAGTGGCTGGGATGGGGAGGGAGAGAGAGAGTCTGAAGGAATGGGAGGGGGAGGAGAGGGATATAAGAATAGGAAAGGGAGGTTGAGGGATGTGATGACAAGAAAATCAGATGAGTAAGATGTGAACAAAGGGAAAGATGTGCTTTCGCCCAAGTTATATTGACCCATGTCTCTATACCTGCTTTCACCCATTTCATGTTATCCAGGTTATTTTTCTACCCTGTTCATTGTAAAACAAGACTTGTCTCTGTTGTTTTGCTGGTTGTAATGTAAACCGAAGTGATAATTAATCTTGTTAATTGAACCTCGGTATATAAAAGTTATAAATAAATAATACATAAGGAATGAAAGAGCAATGGTAGAGAGAGAGAGAGAGAGGTGGAGAAAAGAGGAATGGAGAGAGATGAAATGAAAGAAAGATAAATATCAGAGAGACAGAAGAGGGGGTAGAAGAGATGGAGATGGGCAAAAAGATACAGAAGGAAAAGTAATGAAAAGGAAGTCCAAGACAGGAGTCTGGAAAAGTTAGACAGGATCAGACGAGAGACGATAAGGAGAGAAGAAGAGACCAAGGTAGAAAATAAATTGTATCTTCACTTGAGAGATATTGTTTATATGACATTTAAATATGTTTTTATGATTATGGGGCCTGTGTAATTAAGGTTTGCTGTGATTTAAGGGGTAATTTTCAAAGAATGCAAAGACCATGGTTACTTTTGACCCACAGATTTTATGCTAATTTTTAAAGCAAAAATACGCTTTAAATTACCTTGGGAAAACTACCCACACATGTTTTACACCTGGTAAATGTGTGTGAGTAGTTTTCCCAGCAAAATGTATGCACCTATTTTATTTTTTAATTTTAAAAAATAATGCATATAACTCAGACTTCCCTGTCCCTGGAAACACCTCTCTGGTCTGAGGGGTGGAAATACACACTTATAGCTGTATGTGTATATTTTTCACCTGCATAGCGGGTGAACAATTTTATAAAAGCCCATTTCTGCAGGTAAACCACAGCTTTATCTGTGAGCATGTCTTCTGAAATTATCCCCCTCTGTTTCTCTGTCTATTTCATTTTTTTCTTTATTTGTAGAATAGAATAGTGCAGGGGTGGCCAACTCCAGTCCTCAAGAGCCACAAACAGGGCCTGGTTTTCAGGATATCCATATTTGAATATGCATGAGATAGATTTGCATTTCATTGCCTTCCAAGGTATGCAAATATATCTTATACATATTAATTATGGGTATCTTGAAAACCAGACCTGTTTGTGGCTCTTGAGAACTGGAGTTGGCCACCCCTGGAATAGTGTTTCTCTAGTGCTAGCTGATATGATTTACTCATTTGAATGTACAAGGTATGCTAGCAAAGAAATCAGCTGATGAATTCATGTTCCTGCCTGCTAATACTATAAAGGGATGTGAAAAACAAAGTTTGAAGCATTTTGAACAATTGAGAGATAAATACCATACATTCTTTTACTTTTAACTAATCCAAAATAAGATTTTCACAAATCCACACTAAGACCAAATCATGAACATTTTTTGGTATCAAAATCACAGACTTTGGTTCATATATAACAGAAGTCATAAATTGCTAGAGCAAATCATCTTTACAGCATATTTCTTTGTTCCCATGTTATTCATTTTAGAAAGCAGTGGAATACATTTTCGACATAATACTAAACATTTTGTTGTTTTAGGTCTCACAGACGCATCAGTTGATAAAATTCAAATAGAATTTCAGTCTGGGTCCTGAGGCTGCCACAAAAATGGTGCGTTAGTCAGGACTGAAAATGTAGAGGAGCACCAAAAAGAAAGTGAATCCCCTATCCACAAAGCAGCCTCACAAAACTGAAGAGATCCTCAATGGTGAAGATGGAGTCAGAGGTACGTCAAGGAGATGCATGCAAATACACTTGTCCTGCTCGTAAAAATTAATAAAACAGAAAGCAAAATGGGAATCCTGAACTATGGTTTCTTGAAGACAGTTCTCCATACATAGGACAACCCTGTTACTTATATCCAGCATTTTAACACAATGTTTATATGTCCCTAGATTTCATGATGGAATATGATTGTGAATAGTATAATTCACGGTGCTGACATCTCACAATTAAAAAGAACTAATTATGGTTATCACCAATACTCCAAGTTTAAAGTTGAAAACAATTATTATTGACCACAAAATACAGTAGCAATGGATTTGCATCCAACGTAAATTTATTCTTTTCAATTACTGTAAGTCGTGAACTGGCACTGCATAAGAAAAGGAGTTGGGCAGACTAGATGGACCTTGAGGTCCTTATCTGACATTATATTTTACATTTCTGTGCACAGATAGAAGCAGGCATAATGGTTTTCAAGTAGGTAAAATGTATTGTTTCTACAGCACTTGTGTACATTTAAATAAAAATTGCAGCATATGATGTCAATAAAACTGTTCTGTATGCTCTTCCATTAGGAAAACTTAAATAATTACCCAGCATCTTCAAACTCTTCTGATAATTCCACTACCAGTGGGATGTTAAACAACATGTCAGATGAATTTGATGGAAAATATACGCAAAACAAGTGAATATGTAAATCTGAAAAGGCAAAAAACAGCCTCTAAAGACAGTTCACGAAAATCAGAAGATCCGAAGACCACACAAAAGAAGCAGCCGGAGGAGCAATAGGTGGCACCGGAAAGAGAACACTAAAAGCAAAAAGAAACCTATGCATTCAAATTCTAAGTAGCAGCAGCAGCAGCAGCAAGCAGCAGAAGTGCCAGCAAAAGCGAAAAGAGCAGTAAGCGAAAGCCGCAGCAGCAGCAGCGAGCAAGCAGCAGCAGCGGCAGCAGCAGCAGCAGCGACAGCAGCAGCAGTGGCAGCAGCAGCCGCCGCTATAGCACTAAAGGTTCCAAGCACCAGCCAAATAACTGACAGGAAGCACAACAGCAGGACTCCTGCTCGTAGTAGCCAAAGGAGCAGTGCCACTAAGTATCGCAAGGAGAAACTTCCTAAGCATGCGCCCAAGAATCAGGAGGACAGCAACAGCGCAGAAGAATGGGTAAGAGATAGCGTCAGCACTGGGATGCGCACTGATTCTTCTTCAGTACAAGAATCCATTGCATTTATATTTCCGTTTTTAAATTTTGCAGGGAATTGCCTCTTCCAGAAATTTATCAGTTTCAGTTCAAGCAAACTCCTGGCCATTGGTATGTCCAGTTCAATACTGCATCTACTTATATCTATTTTAATATTTCTCTCTGGCAAAGTTATTACATGTAAGATATTTATTTTTATGCACCTCAAATAATATGCACATGTTTATAAAATAGGTAGAAAAAGTATGCATTTTCTTTCATTGGAAATATTTTCTGCATACAGAACTCTGCTGTATTTTATCAAATACTAGAATACATTTCTGCATGTTCACTTAAACTTGCAAATGCTGTACTACAGATAGGTTTGAAAGTTAGGATCCCTATGTATAGCACGCTAATTAGCATGCACATTAAATGGCCTTAGAATACATGCTAAGCTGTAATGCATAGGCCCCTATATTACCTAAAATTATTTGCTAGTACTACTGCTTTAAAATAATAATGATCTACAAATCATTGTTTGATAGGTAGAAATTAGATATATGGTGGTGCATACATTGAACAACCTCTTAATGCAAGAGAACATAATAACATAATTCAACAAAAGGCACAGCAGTAAGCATAACATAGTGCCAGAAATGTGAGTTATTGTGCTCCTACTCTGACCTACCATTTTAATTTCCAGCATTAAGAAAATGTGCCTTAAGTTCTCCACCTTTAACACACTTCCCTGCATTGCTGGGAAATACCTAATGCCTTCTTTTTCCAAGGAATTTGCATGCAACCTGCACCCATTTAGCTCTGATTTTTCTTCCTGTTTTAGTATGCATTTTCTTTCAGAGGGTAAATACCAGGGTTAACTTACCAAGGAAAAATGCACACTAAAACAGGAGTTAAACACCTGTGCAAACCTCAGTATGCCTTATTACAGGGGTGGCCAACTCCTGTCCTCAAAAGCCACAAACAGGCCATGTTTCAGGATATCCACAATGAATATGCATGAGATAGATTTGCATGCACTGCCTCCATTGGCCGCAGATCTATATCATGCATATTCATTGTGAATATCCTGAAAAACCTGGCCTGTTTGTGGCTCTCGAGGACTAGATTTGGCCATCCCTGTGTTATTTTATCGGGCCCCAAAGTCTTTAATGAATCAAGCATTAAAAGTGGCACTTTGCATTACCTAAAACATCTGCTTGAGGTACAGTTATTTTTCTTTTTCTCTGTTTCACCTAAATAAGTATCTTTCTGTAATTCCTTTAGTGCATGAATTACTGTCATGTTGCATTATATATTTACTTCTATATTGCAGCATGGAGGAAGAAGATCAAAGAGCAAATCTTCATCTTCCTCCCATTCCAGTAGCAGCAGTGGCTCCCGTTCCACTTCAGAAGAGGAGGTGACTTTATAATTCATGATTTTAATTTTCATAACACCTGAATGTTCCAGTCCTGCATTAGGAATTACAGCAGTAAAAATAATAATAATGTTCAAAGCTGTATCAATGCTTTAATACATCAATAGCTTTTCATAGCAATTGTCAGATTAATTTCACCACTTACTCATTGTTTTTTACAGAAAATAAATGTATTTAAAATATATAATTTAATAAATAAATCCATATCTTTCAGTGCCTCCAAAAACAATTATAATTTTCTGAAAGTGCTCCATTTGCACGTGACAGAATCTCTCGCTCAGACAAGTTTGTGCTCTGATTCAGACTGCTTTAGTTTAAACCCAACAACTAACACCGAACCATGATCATTTTTTTTTTTTCTTACTCTCATCTTTAAAAATACTGAGATTTTTAATGGTACAGGAACTCTAATTTATGTCATTACCTACTAATGGCAAAAACAGAAGACCTGACCACCCCCAGCAAAGCACAGTAGCATGGAAGGAAGCTATCATTGACCCAAAATAACATTCTCTTCACCAAATATGCAGAATAAAAAAGCAGGGAGTCGGGAGACAGCTGAAGAGAAATGATGTCTCAACGAAATAAAGGCATAAGGCGGAAGCACAGAGACATAATCTAAAAAAGGAATAGAGCATGTGCTGCCTTAATGCCTTAAGAATCACCCCTTAGATGGCCAGAAAGATACTTAAATTACCATTTATAACATTCAGATTTTAGGTTATATTTTGTAAAGTGGACAAAACAAATACTTGTGCATCCTGTTAATGCTTAGTTTTGGTATCTGCAAAATTCTATTAGTGTGTATACCTCTTTAAATTAAAAAATTGCACTGTAGCAAAAATAGGTACACAAGTAGGCCGGATTTTAAAAGGGTTACGCACATAAGGTACATGCGTAACCCTTTTAAAACCCCCCCAAGCCTATTTTGCATAGGCTCGGTGGCGCGCGCAAGCCCGGGACGCGTGTAAGTCCCGGGGCTTGCCCGGGGGGGTGTGTTGGGGGGGCGTGTTGGGAGTGATGCGGCATGTCCGGGGCGTGTCCGGGGGCGTGTTTCCGGCTCAGGGGTGTGGCCGAGTGCCCCGACACAGCGGCCTGTGTCGGGGCCTGCCGCACCGGCGCACGGAAGTTGCTACTGCCCGGAGGCAGTAGTAACTTTTAAGATAAAGGTAAGGAGGGGGTTTAGATAGGGCCGGGGGGGGGGGTTAGGTAGGGGAAGGGAGGGGAAGGTGCAGGGGGGTGAATGGAAAGTTCCCTCCGAGGCTGCTCTGATTTCGGAGGGCTTTTAAAATCCGGCCCATAGTAAAACAAACAAAAGTGTGTTTATATAAGTTTCTGAGATATGCAGGGGCTTTAAACTATTTAAAAAAACACAAGATGTAGTTATTGTTATTTCAATGAAATTGGTGAAGAACGTTTGGTGAGAAGCAGAAGGCAATTTTCAGAGTCATTTATGCAGGTAAATGGCAATTTACATATGCAAATTGAGTGTCTTTTAGCTCTCTTTCAATACGGCTAAA